>NW_027590730.1:0-192000 GCF_964213995.1 Mustelus asterias
TAGTGACACAATCCCCTAGGATCACTCTCAATAATGACACAATCCCCAAGGATCACTCTAAATAGTGACACAATCCCCAAGGATCACTCTAAATAATGACACAATGCACAAGGATCACTCTAAATAGTGACACAATCCCGAAGGATCACTCTAAATAATGACACAATCCACAAGGATCACTCTACATAGTGACACAATCCCCAAGGATCACTCTCTATCGTTACACAATCCACAAGGATCACTCTAAATAGTGACACAATCCACAAGGATCATTTTAAACTGTGACACAATTCACAAGGATCACTCAAATTAGTGACAAATTCTCCAAGGATCACTCTCAATATTGAAACAATCCCCATTGATCACGCAGAATAGTGACACAATCCCCAAGGATCACACTAAATAGTGACACAATCCCCAAGGATCACTCTGAATAGTGACACAATCCCAAAGGATCACTCTAAATAGTGACACAATCCCAAAGGATCACTCTAAATAGTGACACAATTTTCCAAGGATCACTCTAAATAGTGACACAATCCGTAAGGATCACTCTCAATAGTGACACAATCCCCAAGGATCACTCTAAATAGTGACACAATCCCCAAGGAGCCCCCTAAATAGTGACACAATCCCCAAGGATCACTCTAAATAGTGACATAATCCCAAGGGCACTCTAAATAGTGACACAATCCCCAAGGATCACTCTACATAATGACACAATCCCCAAGGATCACTCTCAATAGTGACACAATCCCCAAGGATCACTCTAAATGATGACACAATCCACAAGGATCACTCTAAATAGTGACACAATCCCCAAGGATCACTCTAAATAATGACACAATCCACAAGGATCACTCGAAATAGTGACACAATCCCCAAGGATCACTCTAAATAGTGACACAATCCCCAAGGATCACTGTAAATGGTGACACAATCCCCAAGGATCACTGGAAATAGTTACACAATCCCCAAGGATCACTCTAAATAGTGACACAATCCACGAGGATCACTCGAAACAGTGACACAAACCACAAGGATCACTCTAAATAGTGACACAATCCCCAAGGATCACTCTAAATAAAGACACAATCCCCAAGGATCACCCTAAATAGTGACACAAACCCAAAGGATCACTCTAAATAGTGACACAATCCCCAAGGATCACTGTAAATAGTGACACAATTCCAAAGGATCACTCTAAATAGTGACACAATCCCCAAGGATCACTCTAAATAGTGACACAATATCCAAGGATCACTCTAAATACTGACACAATTCCCAGGGATCACTCTAAATAGTGACACAATCCCCATGGATCACTCTAAATAGTGACACAATCCCCAAGGATCACTCTCAATAGAGACACAATCCCCAAGGATCACTCTAAATAGTGATACAATCCACAAGGATCACACAAAATAGTGACACAATCCCCAAGGATACTCTTAATAATGACACAATTCCCAAGGATCACTCAATATAGTGACACAATCACAAGGAACACTCTAAATAGTGACACAATCCCCAAGGATCACTCTAAATAATGACACAATCCCCAAGGATCACTCTAAATAGTGACACAATCCCCAAGGATCATTCTAAATAGAGACACAATCCCCAGGGATCACTCTAAATAGTGACACAATCCCCAAGGATCACTCTAAATAGTGACACAATCCCCAAGGATCACTCTAAATAGTGACACAATCCCCAAGGATCACTCTAAATAATGACACAATCCACAAGGATCACTCTAAATAGTGACACAATCCCCAAGGAACACTCTAAATAATGACACAATCCACAAGGATCACTCTAAATAGTGACACAATCCCCAAGTATCACTCTAAATAATGACACAATCCAAAAGGATCACTCTAAATAGTGACACAATCCCCAAGGATCACTCTCAATCGTTACACAATCCACAAGGATCACTCTAAATAGTGACACAATCCACAAGGATCATTTTAAACTGTGACACAATTCACAAGGATCACTCAAATTAGTGACAAATTCTCCAAGGATCACTCTCAATATTGAAACAATCCCCAATGATCACGCAGAATAGTGACACAATCCCCAAGGATCACTCTAAATAGTGACACAATCCCCAAGGATCACTCTAAGTAGTGACACAATACCCGAGGATCACTCTAAATAGTGACACAATCCCCAAGGATCACTCTCAATAGTGACACAATCCACGAGGATCACTCTAAATAGTGACACAAACCCCACGGATCACTCTAAATAGTGACACAATCCCCAAGGATCACTCTAAATAGTGACACAATCCCAAACGATCACTCTAAATAGTGACACAATCCCCAAGGATCACTCTGAATAGTGACACAATCCCCAAGGATCACTGTAAATGGTGACACAATTCCCAAGGATTTCTCTAAATAGTGACACAATCACCAAGGATCATTCTAAATAGTGACACAATCCCCAAGGATCACTCTAAATAGTGACGCAATCCCCAAGGATCACTCTAAATAGTGACACAATCCCCAAGGCTCATTCTAAATAATGGCAAAATCCCCAAGGATCACGCTAAATAGTGACACAATCCCCAAGGATCACTCTCAATATTGAAACAGTCCCCAAGGATCACGCTGAATAGTGACACATTCCCCAAGGATCACACTATTTAGAGTCATCCTTGGGGATTGTGTCACTATTGTGAGTGATCATTGGGGATTGTGTCACTATTTAGAGTGATCCTTGGGGATTGTGTCACTATTTGGAGTGATCCTTGGGGATTGTGTCACTATTTAGAGTGATCCTTGGGGATTGTGTGACTTGACCAACAATGCCACCCCCCCACCTTTTATCCCTCTGCCTCTATCCCGCCTGAAACATTGGAACCCTGGAACATTGAGCTGCCAGTCCTGCCCCTCCTGTAGCCAAGTTTCACTAATGGCTATAATGTCATATTTCCACGTGTCTATCCACGCCTTCAGCTCATCTGCCTTCCCCACAATACTCCTGGCATTGAAATCGACACACCGCAAAGTATTATTTCCACCACACTCTACCCTTCCATTTGTGATTTTGCTTGAACTAACCTGTCTTTTTATCCCTGCTCCACTATCTGCTCTGGCACTCTGGTTCCCATCCCCCTGCAAATCTAGTTTAAACGCTCTCCAATAACACTAGCAAATCTCCCTGCAAGTATATTGGTCCCCTTGTAGTTTAAGTGTAACCCGTCTCTCTTGTACAGGTCCCACCTGCCCCAAAAGAGTTCCCAATGATCCAAGAATTGGAAACCCTGCCCCCTGCACCAGTTCCTCAGCCACGTGTTTATCCGCCCGAGCATCCTACTCCTGCCCTCACTGGCATGTGGCTCAGGTAGCAATCCTGAGATTACTACCCTCGGGGTCCTGCTTTTTAACTTCCTTCCAAGCTCTTTGTACTCACCCTTTAGGACCTCCTCACTCTTCCTTCCCACGTCATTGGTACCGATGTGGACCACGACATCTGGCTGATCACCTTCCCACTTTAGAACGCTGTGCACGTGATCAGAGACATCGCTGACCTTGGCACCCGGGAGGTAACAAACCATGCGGGAGTCTCTGTCCCGACCACAGAACCTCCTGTCCGTACCTCTGACCATTGAGTCCCCTATCACTACTGCTCTCCTCTTCTTCATCCCACCCTTTTGCGCTGTAGAGCCGGACAGAGTATCAGAGTTCCAGCTGTTGCAGCTTGTCCCAGGTAAAGCATCTCCCACAACAGTATCCAATTCAGTATACCTGTTGTGGAGGGGTATGGCCACAGGGGAACCCTGCTCTGCCTGTCCTTTCACACTGCCATTTCCTCTCCTTACAGTAACCCAATTTCCTGTGCTCTGCTGCTTAGGTGTAACTGTCTCCCTAAAGCTACTGTCTATATACTTCTCATTCTCCCGAATTAGATGGAGGTCATCAAGCCCCTTCTCCAGTTCCCTAACAAGCTTTGCTAGCAGCTGCAGCTGAATGCATCTTTTGCAGGTGCTGTCGTCAGGGATACCGGAGGTCTCCCTGATCTCCCACATCCTGCAGGAGGAGCATTCCAACATCTTGCCTGGCATTTTTTTCTTACTCCTCAGCCTGCTCCTGTGGAACACAGAGGGGGACATAGGGACACAGCGAGAGAATCACAGATACACACAGGGACACACAGAGAGAGAATCACAGATACACACAGGGACACAGAGAGAGAGAATCACAGATACACACAGGGACACACAGAGAGAGAATCACAGATACACACAGGGACACAGAGAAAATCAGAGAAACACACAGGGACACAGAGAGAGAGAGAGAATCACAGCTACACACCGGGGCACACAGCGAGAGAGAATCAGAGAAACACACAGGGACACACAGAGAGATTATCACAGATATACACAGGGAGACAGAGGGTGAATCACAGATCCACACAGGGATACAGTGAGAGATTCACATATACACACAGGAACACAGGGAAAGAATCATAGATACACAACGGAGACAGAGAGAGAATTACATATACACACAGGGACACTGAGAAAGAATCAGAGGTACACACAGGGACACAGCGAGAAAATCATTGGTGCACACAGGGTCATCGAGAGAATCACAGATACACACAGGAACAGAGAGAAAGAATCAGAGATACACACAGAGACACTGAGAGAATCCAAGGTAAACAAAACGATTGTGAAATAGAATTACAGCGAGATTGTGAAAGATTTGCATCGACAAACACCACAACAGATATGTGAACATGTTCACATGTACACAAAAGACAATGAAATAGACCTACACAGGGACTCAAAGAGAATCACAGATAACCGCAGGGCCAGAGAGAGAGAATCACAGATATACACAGGGACACAGAGAGAAAATCACAGATATACACAGGGACACAGAGAGAGAATCACAGATACACACAGGGACACAGAGAGAATCACAGATACACACAGGGACACAGAGAGAATCACAGATACACACAGGGACACAGAGAGAATCACAGATACACACAGGGACACACAGAGAGAATCACAGATACACACAGGGACACAGAGAGAATCACAGATACACACAGGGACACAGAGAGAGAATCACAGATACACACAGGGACACAGAGAGAATCACAGATACACACAGGGACACAGAGAGAATCACAGATACACACAGGGACACAGAGAGAATCACAGATACACACAGGGACACAGAGAAAATCACAGATATACACAGGGACTCAAAGAGAATCACAGATAACCGCAGGGCCATGGAGAGAGAATCACAGATATACACAGGGACACAGAGAGAAAATCACAGATACACACAAGGACACAGAGAGAATCACAGATACACACAGGGACACAGAGAGAATCACAGATACACACAGGGACACAGAGAGAATCACAGATACACACAAGGACACAGAGAGAAAATCGTTGATGCACACAGGGACACAAACAGGGAATGACACATACACATAGGAACCGCATGTGAAAAATGGTCTGGTGCATGGGAAATCTATTTGCACGGCGATTGTGGGAATGCGGGAGATTCACAGATACAGACTGGGGAGAGAGACAGAATGTTACCGAGAGGCAAAGATGGACTGAGAGAAAAGCAAACACAGCTAACCACAGGTACAGAGGGGAATTAAAGTGTCACCCCATCACATCTAATAAACATTAACCTCGTCCATCACCATTGTACAGGGACTGCAGTCTGTCACACAAACAAGATCCACTGCAGGAACTCACCAAGACTCCTTCAGCAGCACCTTCCTAACCAGTAAACAGTATTCCGAGACAGAGCAGAAACTGAGAACATCACCATCAGCAACACCACCTCCAATACACACACCATGCTGACTTGGAACGCTATCACTGTTCCATTGCTGTCACTGAGTCAAATCCAGACACTTCCTCCCCAACACCGAATGGACAGCAGCAATGTCAAAAAGCAGCTCACCATCACATTCTCAAGGGCAACGTGTGATGGTTCATTCCTGCTGGCCTTGCACTTCAGGAGGGAGTTACTGGATTTGACTCAGTGACAGTGAAGGAACGACAATATAGATTGCAAGTCAGGATGGTGTGTGATTCGGAGATGAACATTCAGGTGGTGACGTTGTAATGTTTCTCACATCCTTGTCCTTCCAGGTTACAGATTGGAGGTGTGTAAGGAGCCGTCACAGGAGGGAAATGCTTCTTCCCTGCAGTTTGTAGACAGTACACATTGCTGGAAAACTGCACAGAGGTGGACAGAGGGAATGTTTAAGGCGATATCCGCATCATTCATTCAGTTATCTTTGCTTTTAAAGACACTGTTCAGGGACAGAAAGGGAAAGACAAACACAGATACACACAGGAACACAGAGAAAATCACAGAAACACACAGGGACACAGAGAGAGAATCACAGATACACACAGGAACACAGAGAGAGAATCACAGATACACACAGGGACGCAGAGAGAGAGAATCACAGATACACACAGGAACACAGAGAGAGAATCACAGATACACACAGGGACACACAGAGAGAATCACAGATACACACAGGAACACAGAGAGAGAATCACAGATACACACAGGAACACAGAGAGAGAATCACAGATACACACAGGGACACAGAAAGAGAATCACAGATACACACAGGAACACACAGAGAGAGAATCACAGGTACACACAGGGACACAGAGAGAGAATCACAGATACACACAGGGACACAGAAAGAGAATCACAGATACACACAGGAACACACAGAGAGAGAATCACAGGTACACACAGGGACACAGAGAGAGAATCACAGATACACACAGGAACACAGAGAGAGAATCACAGATACACACAGGGACACAGAGAAAATCAAAGAAACACACAGGAACGCAGAGAGAGAATCACAGATACACAGAGGGACACAGGGAAAGAATCATAGATACACAAGGGACACAGAGAGAGAATCACAGGTACACACAGGGACAGAGAGAGAGAATCATAGATACACACTGGGGCCCACACAGAGAGAGAATCACAGATACACACAGGGACACACAGAGAGAGAATCACAGATACACACTGGGACACAGAGAGAGAACTACAGATACACACAGGGGCACAGAGAGAATCACACATACATACAGGGACACACAGAGAGAATCACAGATACATACAGAGACACACAGAGAGAATCAGAGATACACACAGGGACACAGAGAGAGAACTACAGATACACACAGGGGCACAGAGAGAATCACACATACATACAGGGACACACAGAGAGAATCACAGATACACACAGGGACACAGAGAAAATCACAGAAACACAGAGGAACACAAAAAGAGAGAGAATCACAGATACACACAGGGACACAGAGAGAGAGTGGGAGTGTGAATGTGAGGGTGGGAGTGTGAATGTGAGAGGGGGAGTGTGAATGTGAGAGGGGGAGTGTGAATGTGAGAGGGGGAGTGTGAATGTGAGAGGGGGAGTGTGAATGTGAGAGGGGGAGTGTGAATGTGAGAGGGGGAGTGTGAATGTGAGAGGGGGACTGTGAATGTGAGAGGGGGAGTGTGAATGTGAGAGGGTGAGTGTGAATGTGAGAGGGGGAGTGTGAATGTGAGAGGGGGAGTGTGAATGTGAGAGTGGGAGTGTGAATGTGAGAGGGGGAGTGTGAATGTGAGAGGGGGAGTGTGAATGTGAGAGGGGGAGTGTGAATGTGAGAGGGGGAGTGTAAATGTGAGAGGGGGAGTGTGAGTGTGAGAGGGGGAGTGTGAATGTGAGAGGGGGAGTGTGAATGT
Source organism: Mustelus asterias (assembly GCF_964213995.1). Classification (NCBI taxonomy): domain Eukaryota; kingdom Metazoa; phylum Chordata; class Chondrichthyes; order Carcharhiniformes; family Triakidae; genus Mustelus; species Mustelus asterias. Next base: position 7,794 of record NW_027590730.1, read on the forward strand.
GAGAGGGGGAGTGTGAATGTGAGAGGGGGAGTGTGAATGTGAGAGGGGGAGTGTGAATGTGAGAGGGGGAATGTGAGTGTGAGAGGGGTAGTGTGAATGTGAGAGGGGGAGTGTGAATGTGAGAGTGGGAGTGTGAATGTGAGAGGGGGAGTGTGAATGTGAGAGTGGGAGTGTGAATGTGAGAGGGGGAGTGTGAATGTGAGAGGGGGAGTGTGAATGTGAGAGTGGGAGTGTGAATGTGAGAGGGGGAGTGTGAATGTGAGAGGGGGAGTGTGAATGTGAGAGGGGGAGTGTGAATGTGAGAGGGGGAGTGTGAATGTGAGAGGGGGAGTGTGAATGTGAGAGGGGGAGTGTGAATGTGAAAGTGGGAGTGTGAATGTGAGAGGGGGAGTGTGAATGTGAGAGGGGGAGTGTGAATGTAGGAGGGGGAGTGTGAATGTGAGAGGGGGAGTGTGAATGTGGGAGGGGGAGTGTGAATGTGAGAGGGGGAGTGTGAATGTGAGAGGGGCAGTGTGAATGTGAGAGGGGGAGTGTGAATGTGAGAGGGGGAGTGTGAATGTGACAGGGGGAGTGTGAATGTGAGAGGGGAAGTGTCAATGTGACAGGGGGAGTGTCAATATGGGAGTGTTGATGCGTGCCGGGGTGTGCTGAGTTCGGGGGGGGGGGGGGTTGCGAGAGAGGGGAAGTGTTGAGGGGAGAGAGAGTGTGTGGAGGGGAGAGGTAAAGTTTACTGATTAGTCACAAATAAGGCGTACATTGACACTGCAATGAAGTTGCTGTGAAATTCCCCGAGTTGTCAGACGCCGGCACCTGTACGGGTCAACTCACCTCGACAGTAAGTCTCTGAGACATTGCGAGGGGACTGGAGACCAACAGGAAACCCACGCAGACACGGGGGAAACACAGAGAGTGACCCAAGCCCGGAATTGAACCCGGGCACGTGACGCTGTGAGGCAGCAGTGCCAACCACTGTGCCACCGTGCCACCCCTGGGAGAGTGCTGAGGGGACAGGGAGAGGGTTGAGGGGAGAGGGAGAGGGTTGAGTGGAGAGGGAGAGTGTTGAGGGGAGAGGAAGAGGTTTGAGGGTAGAGGGAGAGGGTTGAGGGGAGAGGGAGAGTGTTCAGGGAGAGGGAGAGTGTTGAGGGTGGAGAGGGAGAGGGTTGAGGGGAGAGGGTTGAGGGGAGAGGGAGAGTGTTGAGGGGGAGAGGGAGAGTGTGGAGGGTGGAGAGGGAGAGTGCTGAGTGGAGAGGGTTGAGAGTGGAGGGGAGAGGGAGAGAGCTGAGGGGAGAGGAAGAGTGTTGAGGGGAGAGGGGAGTGTTGAGAGTGGAGAGCGAAAGGGTTGAGGGGAGAGCGAGAGGGTTGTGGGGTGAGCGAGAGGGTTGAGGGGAGAGCGAGGGTGCTGAGGGGAGAGGGAGAGGGTTGAGGGGAGATCAAGAGGGTTGTGGGGTGAGGGAGAGGTTGAGGGGAGAGCGAGGGTGCTGAGGGAAGAGGATTGAGGGGTGAGGGCGAGTGTTGAGGGGGAGAGGGAGCGTGTTGAGGGGAGAGGGAGCGGGTTGAGGCGTGAGGGAGAGGGTTGAGGGGGAGGGAGAGGGTTGAGGGGAGAGGGTTGAGGGGGAGGGAGCGTGTTGAGGGGAGAGGGAGAGTGCTGAGGGGAGAGGGAGAGTGCTGAGGGGAGAGGGTTGAGGGGAGAGGGGGTGGGCGGAGGGGAGAGGGAGAGGGTTGAGGGGCGAGGGAGAGGGTTCAGGGGGGAGGGAGAGGGTTGAGGAGAGAGGGTTGAGGGGAGAGGGAAGCGTTGAGGGGGAGGGAGAGGGTTGAGGGGGGAGGGAGATTGCTGAGGGGCGCGGGAGAGTGCTGAGGGGAGAGCGTGGGTGCTGAGGGGAGAGGTTTGAGAGTGGAGGGGAGAGGGAGAGTGCGGAGAGGGAGAGTGCGGAGGGGAGAGGGAGAGTGCGGAAGGGAGAGGGAGAGTGTGGAGGGGAGAGGGAGAGTGTTGAGGGGGGAGAGGGAGAGGGTTGAGGGGTGAGAGAGAGTGTTTAGCGGGGAGGGAGAGTGCTGAGGGTTGAGAGTGGAGGTGAGAGGGAGAATGTTGAGGGTAGAGCGTGAGGGTTGAGGGGAGAGGGTTGAGGGCAGAGGGAGAGAGAGAGGGTTAAGGGGAGAGGGAAAGGGTAGAGGGGAGAGTGTTGAGGGGGAGGGAGAGGGTTGAGGGGAGAGGGAGAGTGTTGAGGGGAGAGGGAGAAGGTGGAGGGGAGAGGGAGAGGGTTGAGGGGGAGAGGGAGAATGCTGAGGGGAGAGGGTGGGTGCTGAGGGCAGAGGTTTGAGAGTGGAGGGGAGAGGGACAGTGCGGACGGGAGAGGGAGAGTGTTGAGGGGAGAGGGAGAGTGTTGAGGGGTGAGGGAGAGGGTTGAGGGGTGAGGGAGAGGGTTGAGGGGAGAGGGGGAGGGTTGAGGGGGAGAGGGAGAGGGTTGTGGGGAGAGGGAGTGTGTTGAGGGGAGAGGGAGTGGGTTGAGTGGAGAGGGAGAGGGTTGAGGGGAGAGGGAGAGGGTTGAGGGGAGAGGGAGAGTGCTGAGGGGAGAGAGTTGAGGGGGGAGGGAGAGGGTTGAGGGGAGAGGGAGAGGGTTGAGGGGAGAGGGAGAGGTTTGAGGGGAGAGGGAGAGGGTTGAGGGGAGAGGGAAAGGTTTGAGGGGAGAGGGAGAGTGCTGAGGGGAGAGGGTGGGTGCTGAGGGTAGAGGGTTGAGGGGAGAGCGAGAGGGTTGAGGGGAGAGCGAAAGGGTTGAGGGGAGAGGGAGAGGGTTGAGGGAGAGGGTTGAGGGGGGAGGGAGAGGGTTGAGGGGGGAGGGAGAGGGTTGAGGGGAGAGGGTTGAGGGGAGAGGGAGATTGCTGAGGGGAGCGGGAGAGTGCTGAGGGGAGAGCGTGGGTGCTGAGGGGAGAGGTTTGAGAGTGAAGGGGTGAGGGAGCATGCGGAGGGGAGAGGGAGAGTGTGGAGGGGAGAGGGAGAATGTTGAGGGGGGAGAGGGAGAGTGTTGAGGGGGGAGAGGGAGAGGGTTGGGGGGTGGGAGAGTGCTGAGTGGGGAGGGTTGAGAGTGGAGGTGAGAGGGAGAATGTTGAGGGTAGAGGGAGAGGGTTGAGGGGAGAGGGAGAGGGTAGAGGGGAGAGTGTTGAGGGGGAGGGAGAGGGTTGAGGGGAGAGGGAGAGTGTTGAGGGGAGAGGGAGAGTGTTGAGGGGAGAGGGAGAGTGTTGAGGGGAGAGGGAGAGTGTTGAGGGGTGAGGGAGAGGGTTGAGGGGTGAGGGAGAGGGTTGAGGGGAGAGGGAGAGTGTTGAGGGGAGAGGTTGAGGGTTGAGGGGAGAGGGGGAGAGTTGAGGGTGGAGGGAGAGGCTTGAGGGGAGAGGGAGAGGGTTGAGGGGAGAGGGTTGAGGGGAGTAGGAGAGGGTTGAGGGGAGAGGGAGAAGGTTGAGGGGAGAGGGTGAGGGCTGAGGGGTGAGGGAGAGGGTTGAGGGGAGAGGGAGGGTGTTGAGGGGAGAGGGTTGAGGGGAGAGGGTTGAGGGGAGAGGGAGAGTGTTGAGGGGAGAGGGTTGAGGGGAGAGGGAGAGGGTTGAGGGGAGAGGGAGGGAGTAGAGGGAGGGGGTTGAGGGGAGAGGGTTGAGGGGAGAGGGCTGAGGGGAGAGGGAGAGGGTTGAGGGGAGAGGGTTGAGGGGAGAGGGCTGAGGGGAGAGGGCTGAGGGGAGAGGGTTGAGGGGAGAGGGCTGAGGGGAGAGGGAGAGGGTTGAGGGGAGAGGGTTGAGGGGAGAGGGCTGAGGGGAGAGGGAGAGCGTTGAGGGGAAAGGGTTGAGGGGAGAGGGCTGAGGGCTGAGGGGGGAGGGTTGAGGGGTGAGGAAATGGAATGCATGATTATTAACTGTCCTTTGGTTCAATGGCAAACACATTCCTGAATGACAGTTTATTGGTGTGAATAATGGACAGCTTGAAATTCCACCTCCTGTTTATAATAATGCTGATCAGATCCGATAGGGTCTGGTGATTTTAATGATGAATTCAGTAATTCTGTATTTGAGAACTTCCTGCAAATGGAATATCAGAAAAGCAGCATAATACATATTTCTGGGATTGAGTGTACTGTGCTGTGTTGGGGCTTTGAGAAAGTCACGTACTCGCTCCCGAAATGTATCTATAAAAACTCAGTGACTAACGTGTTGGTCTGGAAATGCAAAAGGTTTTTTCTTTACATGTTTGAACCTGCCTCACTGAGGTTCTGGTTTTTGACAATGTCCATCCAGATATTTTCTGGGAGGATATTTGACACTTCAGTCACGGTTTCATACGGAGCCAAGAGTTAGTTTTGGAAAAGCTGATTTATGTCCCTCCTGCAGGCTCAGAGTTAGTTTAAAATTATTAATTCAGCAAAGGACCTGCTAAAACTGACCGCTCAAACAACACAATGTGAAACAAATGTTATTCAGTCGGTCTCGGGGGCAATAAACTCGCTGGTGTCCAGGGAATTGGAAAGCGTCACAAACAACAGATGGAGCAAGTTGGCGTCAGGCTGTTTAACCACAGAGGAGACACAACCCAGATTGAAAATGTTCCTTTGTCAGCAAAGTTAAAGCTGCTGTTATAAAGTGTATAATACAACACAATCTAGGAGCCCGTGCGGGAGACAGACACTGGGACAGAGAACTTCAAACACTGTTCATCAACTCACAGAGAGAAAAAAAATCAACAAATAATTAAACACCCACCTCACTCAAGAAAAGCGTTGAGCATTCTGCCGTTCCAGTCTCTCCACTGAATTTTCTGTATCTCAGTCTGCTTGCTGTATCTCAGCCGCTAACACACTCTCCTTTAATTTCCAAGGTTCAAACAATCCGACAACTTCTGACCCGATTTTCCTCATTGCAGTTTGTTCCCGTCTCCTGCACGGAATTAAACAGCGGCGTTTACCTGTGTGTCTGTTTCCAGGGAATCAGCTTCTTCATCCTGCAACAGAATGGTCCTGGAAACAAACAGTGTCGGTTTTAAGTGGATAGCAGGTGAGGATCCGCCCCTATTGACAAAGGAAGTTAGAACCAAAAGAACCATAGAAAATTACAGCTCAGAAACAGGCCTTTTGGCCCTTCTTGTCTGTGCCGAACCATTTTATGCCTAGTCCCACTGACCTGCACTTGGACCATATCCTTCCACACCCCTCTCATTCATGAACCCGTCCAAGTTTTTCTTAAATGTTAAAAGTGACCCCGCATTTACCACTTTATCCGGCAGCTCATTCCACACTCCCACCACTCTTTGCGTGAAGAAGTCCCCCCTAATATTCCCTTTAAACTTTTCTCCTTTCACCCTTAACCCATGCCCTCTGGTTTTTTTCTCCCCGAGCCTCAGCGGAAAAAGTCGAAGTCACTCTCCTTGTACTAGCGTTCAGGTGAAGAGCAGGTAATGTTTATTTTGACACTGAAATGTTTAAACATTACGTTTTGAATATGTTTAACACTTGTTTCAAATTCACTAAATTAAATTCTAATGCGAACAATTAAAATCCATCAAATTATCATTGGAACATCCTATCATTGTCCCTAGTTGAAAATGTAGCGACTGTTCCTTGGTAATATGTTTTTAAAAAAATATCTGAATCAGTTTGGAATGTATTCGAGGATTAGCGCCATTCCTACCACTCTCCCCTGTCCCCACCCCCACCCCAAAATCCCCAACGCCCCCAACGCCCCCAATCCCCAACGCCCCCAATCCCCAACGCCCCCAATCCCCAACGCCACCACCTCTCTCTGAAAACAGAAACCAACAGGCTACTGACGCACTGAGAGTGGAAATTCGAACTCATCATCATTTTAAATAGTCTTATTCTCTGACGTTGCCCCAACTTCTTGATCCGCGCCTGTCCAAAAGGGGAAATATTACCTGAGAATTCTCCCTGCTCGATAGGAAAGTTTTATTTCGTTTATCGCTCGTTAATAATTTGTTTGATTTCAGAAACAAGGTGATGACATTAAATATCAGCAGAGGTTCGAGCGTTGGACAAATACATTCTGCTCCGACATTCCCATTTTTTTCATCTTACATCAAACATGTGTTCAGATTGTCGACAGTTTCGGATTTTTTTTGGCCTTTCTTCATGCATTAAACCTACATCTGGAGAGAATATAAACTGAATACATTCTCTTATTGAAAACTTAATTCGATCCTTAATAACAACCTCTGATTCAAAGCTCCAATCTATTCCATTAGTCTGTTCCCAGTAACTCTCATAGAGTTACAGAGTCAGTCAGCACATAAACAGTCCCTTCGGCCCATCATGTCCATGCTGGCCATCAATTACCAATCTGCAATCACCTCATTTACCAGCACTAGATCCGTATTGGATTATGCCTTGACTATTAAAGTGCTAGTCCAGGCGCCTGTTCCATATTCCCACCATTCTGTGTGTGAAATAACATTTCCTCATATCCCCTCTTAACCACTTTCCCCTCTCCATGTTCCCATGCCCACCTGCCAGAGACACATGAAGTAAAAGTTTACTTCATCGTCACTAGTAAGGCTTACGTTAACACTACAATTAATTACTGTGAAATTCCCCTAGTCGCCACACTCCGGCGCCTAATCGGGTCAATGAACTTAACCAGCACGTCTTTCTGACTGTGGGAAGAAACTGGAGCACTCGGAGGAAACCCAGGCTGTCACGGGGAGAACGTGCTAACTCCACACATACAGTGACAAACGCCAGGAATCTGAGCGGATTCCTTGGTGCTGTGACACAGCAGCGCTAACCACTGTGCCACGCATCTGCCATTGGGAGAGATTCTGACAATATACCGTGTCTACCTTTCTGATAATTTTGTGTATCTCTATGAAGTTTTCCCTCAGCCTCCGTGCCTCCAGTGAAAGTGAACCCCGATTACCCTGTCTCTCCATAATGGCTGCAATTTCCCGTTCCAGACAACTCCTTGCTGAACCTCACTCTCAGCCCTCTCCAGTGGAATTATTCCATCCCAGAGTTTGGCGACCAGACTTTACACAATATTCCATCTGTGGATTAACTAATGATCTGAGATGGGCCTGGACCCCACTGCTCCTATAGCCTATGTCTTGGATAATGAAGGCAAGCATTCAGTATGTCTTCTAAACTAACATATCTAGCAGCACCGGCTCCATCAGGGATCAAGGGACTTGCACCCCAGGTTCACGTTAGTCCTCAGTACTCCCTGCTGCCATTCTTGAATAAAGGGATCACATTAGATATCCCACGGTCACTTCGGCGAAGATGTCGATATCTCCCTCAGTGTGTCCCTGCAATCTCCTTCCGTGACTGCCACAGAAGACTGAGGTATAATTGCTTCAGGCCCTGGGGGTTTATGCACCAATATTCCCGCTAACACATCCAATCCCTCCTTCTTATTGATCTTAACGTGTCCTTGAATCTTACTGTTCCTGCTGAAATCTCCAGGTTTAAAATGTTTCCCCTCTGTGTATAAAGTTGAAAAAATAATGTTCGGCCTCAACCACGTCCTCTGACTCCTCGCACAGAGGTTCCTTTGTGCTCTGATGGGCCCCACTTTTCCCTGGTCATCCTTCCGCACCCAACATACTGAGAAAATGCCTTGCGGTTTTCCTTAGTGTGGTCTGCCAATTATATGTTGTGGTCCCTCTTTTCCCTCCTGATTGGTTTTTCAGCAGCTTGCTGAGGCCCTCCCTCATTTTCCGTGCTCTGCACATACCACTTACTCCTTTTCCTCCCTTTTATGGAACCCTCGATACCTCTTGGCTTCCAGGATTCCCTGGACTTGCCAAACTTACTCTTCACTCTGAGAGAAAACCAACGGGCCCTGCATTCTCACTCTGGCACTTTAATAGACATCCAGATTCCAAATATATATTGACCTGTAAGGAACTGATCCCAGTCTACGTTTGCTGGAAACTGTCTTATGATATTGAAATCGTCTTTCCCCCAATTCAAGTACTTGTTCACTGAACTCTCTTTATTCCTTTCCATATAACTGAGAAGCTGAGAGATTTTTGGCCACTGTTCCAAAAATGCCCGCCTCCTGACACTGCGACCAATTGCCTGGCTTCATTCCCTTTGATTAGGTCTGGGACAGCACTTGCCCCATTCCAAACTGATTCAGAAATTTTAAAAAGCATATTACTAGTGAACAGTCGCTACATATTCAACAAGGGACAATGATAGGATGTTCCAATGATAATTGGATGGATTTTAGTTGTTCGCATTAGAATTTAATATAATGAATTTGAAACAAGTGTTTAATGTATTCAAAACTTAATGTTTAAACATTTCAGTGTCAAAGTAAGCATTTCCTGCTCTTCACCTGAACGCTAGTATAAGGAGGGTGACTTCAACTCCCTTTGTCAAAAGGGGCGGATCCTCACCTGCTATCCATTTAAAATCGGCACTGTTTGTTTCCAGGACCATCCTGCTGCAGGATGAAGAATCTGATTCCCCAGAAAACAGACACACAGGTAAACGCCGCTGTTTGTTTCCAGGACCATCCTGCTACAGGATGTCGGACCTGCTTTCCCTGCAAACAGACACAACGGTAAACGCAATTCAGGTTCAATTCAGAGCATTAGACATGGTCCCATAATTCACCTTCAGACTACATCGCCCACAAGATTGCGCCCATCAAACACTTACAAGGATAAGCTCCCTCTACATTGTCCACCAACTGCAATGAGTGCAGAGGTAGCACAGGCTGAGATACAAAGATATTGTCCTTCTGCACAGTCCAAACACTAAACTTCAGTGCAGTTGTAGTAAAGTCTCTCAAACTCCAAATCACCCTGAGTGAGCAGTATGTACACTGCACCCCCCTGAGTCTCTGTCATCTTTAAATCTCTGTCTCTCCATTGAAATATTCATGTGGGACAACTATCCATTGTGCCAGTCGCCATCTTCATTTTTTGTTTCAGATCATTTTCAAGCTGCCTTTCCCCCGTTGGCCGTGTTCCTTTAATTCTCAAAACCGGACTTTGACACAAGGCCCTAAAATCCTTGCAACCAGTCGCCATACTACAGGGACTGGAAAGAGAATCCGGAACGGATCTCACTGAGGATTGGCCATATCCAATTTTATAAGATGATGCGACAGCGTGGCGACTCTTTGCGAGCTCTGCACGATATGATTAGAATGGATAACCCGCAAAACAATACTTCACATCAACCAATCAGATCAGTGACCACCCTTGCAGCACATGTTCAGAAGTGGAGGTGTTCGCTGATATCTGTACAATCTTCAGCATGATTTGTGAATCATTAGATGCTGAAACAGTGCGTGTCCAAATGCAGAAAGACCAGACCAGTTTCCAGGTCTGGTAGTCACTTCAGAAACAGAATCCGTGCGAGAAAATCAACAAAGATTAAACACTCACCTCAACCAACAGAAGAGTGGAACGTTCTGCTTTCCCGGTCTGGACACTGAATCCTCTGAATCTCAATCTGTGTGTAATACCTCAGCCGCTGGTGCACTCTCCCTTAATGTCCAAGGTTCAAACAATCCGACAGTTTATGACACCGTTTTCCAGAGTTCTGTCTTTTGCCGCCATCTGAAGCAGCGGCGTTTACCTGCCTGGCTGTTTGCAGAGTCATGATGTGGAGATGCCGGCGTTGGACTGGGGTAAACACAGTAAGAAGTTTAACAACACCAGGTTAAAGTCCAACAGGTTTATTTGGTAGCAAAAGCCATACAAGCTTTCGGAGCTCCAAGCCCCTTCTTCAGGTGAGTGGGAATTCTGTTCACAAACAGAGCATATAAAGATACAAACTCAATTTACATGAATAATGGTTGGAATGCGAATACTTACAACTAATCAAGTCTTTAAGAAACAAAACAATGTGAGTGGAGAGAGCATCAAGACAGGCTAAAAAGATGTGTGTTGTCTCCAGACAAGACAGCCAGTAAAACTCTATTCGGCCTCTGATATTCGGGTAAGCGTTCTCCAAGGCGGCCTTCACGACACACGACAGCGCAGAGTCGCTGAGCAGAAACTGATAGCCAAGTTCCGCACACACGAGGACGGCCTCAACCGGGATATTGGGTTCATGTCACACTATTTGTAACTCCCACAGTTGCGTGGACCTGCAGAGTTTCACTGGCTGTCTTGTCTGGAGACAATACACATATTTTTAGCCTGTCTTGATGCTCTCTCCACTCACATTGTTTTGTTTCTTAAAGACTTGATTAGTTGCAAGTATTCGCATTCCAACCATTATTCATGTAAATTGAGTCTGTGTCTTTATATGCCCTGTTTGTGAACAGAATTCCCACTCACCTGAAGAAGGGGCTTAGAGCTCCGAAAGCTTGTGTGGCTTTTGCTACCAAATAAACCTGTTGGACTTTAACCTGGTGTTGTTAAACTTCTTACTGTGTTTGCATAGTGACCATCATCTTCATCCTGCAGCAGATTTGTCCTGGAAACAAATAAACATCGACTTTCAGCACAGCGGACAGCAGGTGGGGATCCGGCCCTATTGAAAATGGAAGGTGAAAACATACCAAAACAGCTATGATTCAGGACAAGAGCAAGTTTAAACATAGAAACATAGGAGATAGCAGCAGGAGGAGGCCTTTTGTCCCTTCGAGCCTGCTCCGCATTTCATTTCGATCATGGCTGTTCATCCAACTCAATAGTCTAAATCTCTCTTTAGTGCTTATTCAGATAGATTTAGAGAAAAGTTCACTGAATTCCTGTTATAAGAATTGTTTCCTTTAACTTGCAAATGTTCTTAATAACACTAAGTTTGAACCTGCGAACAAGTCCGTGTCCTTTGATTGTCTCGCAGCAGCACCTGGGTAAAGGCGTTTTTCAGCAACAAACTGGTGGAAAGTCTGTCTGTGAGTTGCCACTGACAACACATGTTTCCAGAATCTGAACAAATCTGGATTCTGTGTCGGCTAAAGGCAGTTTTTCCCCCGTTCTTTAAACGGGAATTAAATCACATCACAACAAAATAACACAGAAAGCTGGACCTTCAAAAACAGGTCAAACCAAATCCGCCGATACAGCAACACAGAAAGCGATTCTGTTCCAGGATCAGTCAACAGACCTGGGAATAAAAATAGATGCAAAAGGATGTCAGGTGGTTCAAATGGGTGTCCATGGACTGGTGGAAGGGGTTTCAGTGGAACGAATAAACACACACAAGATTGGAAGGCAGGTGATGGGATAGGCGAAGGCAGACATTTCACCAACATGTGAGTGACAAAACACTTCCATGAACACGTCTTCAGAAAATGTCCAAAATCCTCCATTACAAACAATACACGTTCAAATGGAATGCATTATTATTAACTGTCCTTTGGTTCAATGGCAAACACATTCCTGAATGACAGTTTATTGGTGTGAATAATGGACAGCTTGAAATTCCACCTCCTGTTTATAATAATGCTGATCATATCCGATAGGGTCTGGTGATTTTAACGATGAATTCAATAATTCTGTATTTGAGAACTTCCTGCAAATGGAATATCAGAAAAGCAGCATAATACATATTTCTGGGATTGAGTGCTCTGTGCTGTGTTGGTGCTTTGAGAAAGTCACATACTCGCTCCCGCCGAAATGTATCTATAAAAACTCAGTGACTAACGCGTTGGTCTGGAAATGCAAAAGGTTTTTTCTTTACATGTTTGAACCTGACTCACTGAGGTTCTGGTTTTTGACAATGTCCCTCCAGCTATTTTCTCTGGGAGGATATTTGACACTTCAGTCACGGTTTCATACGGAGCCAAGAGTTAGTTTTGGAAAAGCTGATTTATTTCCCTCCTGGAGGGTCAGGGTTAGTTTAAAATTATTAATTCAGCAAAGGACCTGCTAAAACTGACCGCTCAAACAACACAATGTGAAACAAATGTTGTTCAGTCGGTCTCGGGGGCAATAAACTCGCTGGTGTCCAGGGAATTGGAAAGCGTCACAAACAACAGATGGAGCAAGTTGGCGTCAGGCTGTTTAACCACAGAGGAGACAAAACCCAGATTGAAAATGCTCCTTTGTCAGCAAAGTTAAAGCTGCTGTTATAAAGTGTATAATACAACACAATCTAGGAGCCCGTGCGGGAGACAGACACTGGGACAGAGAACTTCAAACACTGTTCATCAACTCACAGAGAGAAAAAAATTCAACAAATAATTAAACACCCACCTCACTCAAGAAAAGCATTGAGCATTCTGCCGTTGCGGTCTCTCCACTGAATTTTTTGAATTTCAGTCTGCTTGCTGTATCTCAGCCGCTAACACATTCTCCGTTAGCTTGGAAGGTTCAAACAATGTGGTTGCAGGGATGGTGTAGGAGGGAGGGTTTCAGCTACGTGGATAATTGGAACACATTCTGGGGAAGGTGGGACCTGTACAAACAGGACGGGGTGCACCTGAACCAGAGGGGCACCAATATCCTGGGAGGGAAATTTGTTACGGCTCTTCAGTGGGGTTTAAACTAATTTGTCCAGGGGGTGGGAAAATGAGTGGTAGTCTGGAAGTCAGTGTTGAGGGTAGTGAGGTATTGGGGAAGGTATCAAGGTCAAGGGTGGGTACCAGTAGACAGGAAGGCGGGTTGAAGTGTGTCTACTTCAATGCAAGGAGCATCCGGAACAAGGTGGATGAACTTGGGGCGTGGATTGGTACTTGGGACTACGATGTTGTGGCTATTACGGAGACATGGGTAGAACAAGGACAGGAATAGTTGGACGTTCGGGGTATAGATGTTTCAGTAAGTGTAGGGAAGCTGGTAAAAGAGGTGGAGGAGTAGCATTGTTAATCAAGGATATTTTAACGGCTGCAGAAAGGCACTTCGAGGGGAATCTGTATACTGAGGTAATATGGGCTGAAGTTAGAAATAGGAAAGGAACGGTCACGTTGTTAGGAGTTTTCTATAGGCCACCAAATAGTAATAGAGATGTGGAGGAAGAAATTGCTAAGCAGATTATGGATAGGAGTGGGGGTCACAGGGTCGTTGTCATGGGGGACTTTAACTTTCCAAATATTGATTGGAACCTTTGTAGGTCGAATAGTTCAGATGGGGCAGTTTTTGTGCAGTGTGTGCAGGAGGGTTTCCTGAAACAATTTGTGGATAGGCCGACAAGAGGTGAGGCCAAATTGGATTTGGTAGTGGATACACACAGGGACACAGAGAGATATAATCATAGATACACACAGGGACAGAGAGAGAGAATCACAGATACACACAGTGACACAGAGAGAGAATCACAGACACACACAGGGACACAGAGAGAGAATCACAGACACACACAGGGACACAGAGAGTGAATCACAGATACACAGAGGGACACAGAGAGAGAATCACAGACACACACAGGGACACAGAGAGAGAATCACAGACACACACAGGGACACAGATAGAGAATCACAGATCCACAATGGAACACAGATAGAGAATCACAGACACACACAGGGACACAGAGAGAGAATCACAGACACACACAGGGACACAGATAGAGAATCACAGATCCACAATGGAACACAGAGAGAGAATCACAGATACACACAGGGACACAGAGAGAGAATCACAGATACACACAGGGACACAGAGAGAGAATCACAGATACACATAGGGACACAGAGAGAGAATCACAGAATCACAAAGGGACACAGAGAGAGAGAATCACAGATACACAATGAAACACAGAGAGAGAATCATAGATACACACAGGGACACACAGAGAGAGAATCATAGATACACACAGGGACACACAGAGAGAGAATCACAGATACACACAGGGGCACAGAGAGAGAATCACAGATACACAATGAAACACAGAGAGAGAATCATAGATACAACCAGGGACAGAAACAAGAATCACATATTTACAAAGGAACAATGCTTGGGTATTATCTTTACATGATGTGGAGAAGCCGGCGTTGGACTGGGGTAAACACAGTAAGAAGTTTAACAACTAATCAAGTCTTTAAGAAACAAAACAATGGGAGTGGGGAGAGCATCAAGACAGGCTAAAAAGATGTGTATTGTCTCCAGACAAGACAGCCAGTGAAACTCTGCAGGTCCACGCAACTGTGGGCGTTACAAATAGTGTGACATGAACCGCTGAAGTTGGGGAGCACTTCAGCGGTCACGGGCATTCGGCCTCTGATATTCGGGTAAGCGTTCTCCAAGGCGGCCTTCGCCACACACGACAGTGCAGAGTCGCTGAACAGAAACTGATAGCCAATTTCCGCACACACGCGGACGGCCTCAACCGGGATATTGGGTTCATGTCACACTATTTGTTTCTTAAAGACTTGATTAGTTGTAAGTATTCGCATTCCAACCATTATTCATGTAAATTGAGTCTGTGTCTTTATAAACTCTGTTTGTGAACAGAATTCCCAGTCACCTGAAGAAGGGGCTTAGAGCTTCAAAAGCTTGTGTGGCTTTTGCTACCAAATAAACCTGTTGGACATTAACCTGGTGTTGTTAAACTTCTTACTGTATTATCTTTACACACAGAGTAATGCCGTGTGGCAGAATCACAGACTGAGAATCACAGACTGCCGTGCATATCACCAACAAGATCCACTGCAGGAACTCACCAAGACTCCTTCAACAGCACCTTCCTAACCAGTAAACACTATTCCTAGACAGAGCAGAAACTGAGAACATCACCAGCAGCAACATCACCTCCAATACACACAGCATGCTGACTTGGAACGCTATCACTGTTCCATTGCTGTCACTGAGTCAAATCCAGACACTTCCTCCCCAACACCCAATGGACAGCAGCAATGTCAAAAAGCAGCTCACCATCACATTCTCAAGGGCAACATGTGATGGCTCATTCCTGCTGGCCTTTGAGCTCCTACATTTTAGTTTAACTCCTAACTCCTTAAATTCAGCTTGTCGGACTTCATCCCATTTTTTACCTACAGTGTTGGTGCCGATATGCCCCACGATAGCTGGTTGTTCACTCTCCCCCCTCCAGAATGTCCTGCAGCTGCTCCGAGACACCCTTGATCCTTGCACCAGGTAGGCAACATGCCATCCTGGAGTCTTGTTTGCATCCACAGAAACACCCGTCTGTTCCCCTTACAATTGAGTCCCCTATCACTGTCGCTCTGCCACTCTTTTTCCTGACCTCCTGTCCAGCAGAGCCAGCCAGGGTGCCATGAACCTGGCTGCTGCCACCTTCCCCCGGTGAGCCATCTCCCCCAACAGTATCCAAAATGGTATATCTGCTTTGGAGGGAGATGATTGCAGGGGACCCCTACACTGCCTTCCGACTCTTCCTCTGTCTGGTGGTCACCCATTCTCTATCTCCCTCAGTAACTGTTATCTGCGGTGTCACCAACTCACTGAACGTGATATCCACGACTTCTTCAGCATCGTGGATGCTCCAAAGTGAATTCACCCACCGCTCCAGAGCTGTCAAGCCGTCTAACATGTGCGTCAGTTGGACACACATGATGTGACTGACTGTGGCACTGTGGTATAGGAAGCTGTTCAGTGGGCCGTGGGGGGAGGTGAGGGGCTGGGATGGGAGAGGCACAGAGTAAATTAGTGGGAGTAAGTGACAGTATAGTGAGAGGCATTGATGATGTGAAGATGCCGGCGTTGGACTGGGGTAGGCAACGTAAGAATTCTCACAACACCAGGTTCAAGTCCAGCAGGTTTATTTGGTAGCACGAGCTTTCGGAGTGCTGCTCCTTCATCAGAGGGATTGACAATTTTCTCTGTAACAAGGAGTCAGAGTGCTGTTGACTGTGTTGCCTGCCCCATGCCAGAGTTCAGGACATCTGGCTGGAGATGACCGTGATTGTGAGGAGGATCCCATTGTTGTGGACCATGTCGGTACCAGTGACATAGGTAGAATGAAGAAGCAGCTTCTGCACAGACATTATCAGGAAATGGACACTGAATTAAACAACAGAACACACAAGGTTATAATCTGGAGATGATTACCTCAGCCGCGTGCAAATTAGCATAGTGCACATCACATTATAGAGATGAATACATGGTTTGAAAGACTGGTGGAAGAGGTAAGTTTCAGCTTGTGGGACATTAAAATCAGTTCTGGAGAAAGTGGGGGCTGTACCGTTGGGATGATCTACATCTGAACCTGCTGCCAGCAACGTTCTTGCAAACTACACAACTAGGGAAGGAGAGAGGGCTTTAAACTCAATAGAGGAAGGGATGGTTCTGGAGCGGAGGATATGATCACCATACCAACCTAACACATATTTTAATGAATTAGTTATCCTTTCACTGTTCCACAATTAAGGCTGTCTGTTGAACTAATCTGTCTGCTTTCCAATGATGTGGAGATGCCGGCGTTGGACTGGGGTAAACACAGTAAGAAGTTTAACAACACCAGGTTAAAGTCCAACAGGTATATTTGGTAGCAAAAGCCGAAAGCTTGTGTGGCTTTTGCTACTAAATAAACCTGTTGGACTTTAACCTGGTGTTGTTAAACTGCTTTCCAATATGGCAGGTGTCGGTTTTGTTTTAAATGGCTTTTGTTAATTCAGCTACAATATGTAGTACCATTAATTCAAACTACATGAAGATAGTCACACTAAAACAACTGATTTTGAAACTACCAACAATGGTGAAATATGATTCAAGCATAAAAACTTCTTAAGGTCAATAGACGGCGGCGAGGAATCCCATTGCTGTCATTGTCCGCACTCCCTGTTCTCTGCGACGTGACCACATGGACACCTTGCGCTGCAGCACGGGTAAGTCATTGTCATTTAAATGCAGCCCAAGGATTTGCCAAACAAAATGTCACCACTCACTTCATTAGTCCCCATCGGGAGTTTTGAGTTCCAGCCTGAACATCACAACTCAGGATATATTGGCCCTGGAGGGGGGTGCAGGAGGATATCAGAGAACTAACAGGTCAAATTATCACAACATGTGTTGCATAGATGATTAGTCTGGTGTTTAAAATGTTTTTTCAAGATGATAGATTCGACAGGGAGAATTTGGTCCCTCGGTTGAAGGAATCCAGTAAATGGGCATTTTTTTAAAATTAGAGGGACACGGATCGAAGATGGGGGATGTGTTCTTTGATTTATTTCATTGGATGTGGGTGTCAGTGGCAAACCCAGAACTGTTGCTCACCCCTCATTTCCCAGTCGCTTGCCTCGGCCATTTCACACAGCAGTTGAGAGTCAACCACATTGCTTTGAGTCTGGATTCACATTGGACAGATCAAGATAAGACCAGGTTGATGGCAAATTTCCTTCCCTGAAGGGAATTGGTGAACCCAATGGAATTTGTAGCAGCCGGCGACTGCTCGAGTAAAGTAGAATCATTGGAAGGGAACCCGCTGCAGACAGCCATGAGGCCAGAAACACAAGCACAGGGAGCTGACATAAAAACTGACACAAGGGCACAGAAAGAGACCTGAATGAAAGGTAGAGTCATAGAGGTTTACAGCATGGAAAGAGGCCCTTCGGCCCAACTTGTCTATGCCGCCCGTTTTTTAAATACCCCTAAGGACAGGAGTGGGAACGTGTACATGGAGTCAGAAAAGATAGGAGAGGCTTTGAATGAATACTCTTCTTCAGTGTTCAGCAAGGAGAGGGGCCATGTTTTTGAGGATGAGAGTGTGATACAGGCTGATAGGCTGGAGGAGGTAGATGTTCTGAGGGCAGATGCATTAGCAATTTTGAAAACACTGAGGGTCGTTAAGTCCCCTGGGCCAGCTGAGATATATCCTAGGATTCTTTGGGAGGCAAGGGATGCGATTGCCGAGCCTTTGGCTTTGATCCTTGGGTCCTCACTGTCCACGGGGATAGTGTCAGAGGACTGGAGAGTGGCGAATGTCGTTCCTCTGTTCAAGAAAGGAAATAGGAATGACCATGGTAATTATCGGCCGGTTAGTCTTACTTCAGTGGTCGGGAAGCTCATGGAAAATGTCCTGAGGGATAGGATTTATGACCATTTGGAAAGATGCAGCTTAATCCGGGATAGTCAACACGGATTCGTGAAGGGTAAGTCTTGACTCACAAACTTGATTGAATTCTTTGAGGAGGTAACTAAGTGTGTTGATGAAGATAGAGCAGTTGATGTCATATACATGGATTTTAGTAAGGTGTTTAATAAGCTCCACCATGGTCGGCTCATGAAGACAATAAGGAGGTGTGGGATAGAGGGGAATTTGGCCGATTGTATACGTAACTGGCTATCTCATAGAAGACAGAGTGTGGTGGCGGATGGAAAATTTTCAGACTGGAGACGAGTTACCAGCGGAATACCACAGGGATCAGTGCGGGGTCCCCTGCTTTTTGTGATTTTTATCAATGACTTGGAGGAGGGGGCTGAAGGGTGGATCAGTAAATTTTCTGATGACACCAAGATTGGTGGAGTAGTAGATGAGGTGGAGGGCTGTTGTAGGCTGCAAAGAGACATTGATAGGATGCAAGGCTGGGCCGAAAACTGGCAGATGGAGTTTAACCCTGACAAATGCGAGGTGATTCATTTTGGTAGGACAAATTTGAATGTGGATTACAGGGTCAACGGTAGGGTTCTGAGGAATGTGGAGGAACAGAGAGATCTTGGGGTTCATATCCACAGATCTCTGAAGGTTGCCACTCAAGTGGATAGAGCCGTCAAGAAGGCCTATAGTGTGTTAGCGTTTATTAACAGGGGGTTTGAGTTTAAGAGCCGTGGAGTTATGCTGCAACTGTACAGGACCTTGGTGAGACCACATTTGGAATATTGTGTGCAGTTCTGATCACCTCACTATAAGAAGGATAGAAAAATAGAAAACTAAAGCACAAAACAGGCCCTTCGGCCACACAAGCTGTGCCGAACATATCCCCACCCTTCAGGCCTACCTATAACCTTCCATCCTATTAAATCCCATGTACTCATCCAGGAGTCTCTTAAAAGACCCTATTGGGTTTGCCTCCACCACCACTGACGGCAGCCGATTCCACTCGCCCACGACTCTCTGTGGGAAAAACTTCCCCCTAACATCTCCCCTGTACCTACCCCGCAGCACCTTAAACCTGTGTCCTCTCGTAGCAGCCATTTCCACCCTGGGAAAAAGCCTCTGAGAGTCCACCCGATCTATGCCTCTCAACATCTTATATACCTCTATTAGGTCCCGTCTCATCCTCCGGCTCTCCAAGGAGAAAAGACCGAGCTCCCTCAGCCTATCCTCATAAGGCATGCCACTCAATCCAGGCAACATCCTTGTAAATCTCCTCTGCACCCTTTCAATCTTTTCCACATCCTTCCTGTCAGGAGGCGAACAGAACAGAGCACAGTATTCCAAGTGGGGTCTGACGAGGGTCTTATATAGCTGCATCATTATCCCCGGACTCCTAAACTCAATCCCTCGATTGATAAAGGCCAGCACACCATACGCCTTCTTAACCACCTCCTCCACCTGCGGGGCCGATTTTAGAGTCCTATGGACCCGGACCCCAAGGTCCTTCTGATCCTCTACAGTACTAAGAGTCTTTCCCTTTATATTGTACTCCTTCATCCCATTCGACCTGCCAAAATGGACCACGACGGATTTATCTGGGTAGAAGTCAATCTGCCACTTCTCCGCCCAGTCTTGCATCTTATCTATGTCCCTCTGTAACTTCTGACATCCCTCCAGACTATCCACAACCCCACCAACCTTCGTGTCGTCAGCAAACTTACCAACCCATCCCTCCACTTCCTCATCCAGGTCATTTATGAAAATGACAACCAGTAAGGGTCCCAGAACAGATCCCTGGGGCACACCACTGGTGACCGACCTCCAATTAGAAAAAGACCCATCTATAGACACTCTCTGCCTCCTTTGGGCAAGCCAGTTCTGGATCCACTGGGCAGAAGCCCCTTGGATCCCATGCCCTCTCACTTTTTCGAGAAGCCTTGCATGGGGGACCTTATCGAACGCCTTGCTAAAATCCATATAAACCACATCGATCGCTTTCATTTCGTCAATGTGTTTCGTCACATTTTCAAAGAACTCCACCAGGCTCGTAAGGCACGATCTGCCTTTGACAAAGCCATGCTGAGTATTCTTGAGCATACTAAACCCCTCTTAATGCTCATAAATCTTGTCCCTCAGGATGTGGAAGCTTTGGAGAGGGTGCAAAGGGGGTTTACCAGGATGCTGCCTGGTTTGGAGGTTAGGTCTCATGAGGAAAGGTTGAGGGTGCTGGGGCTTTTCTTTTTATAGAGGAGGAGGTTGAGAGGCGACTTAATAGAGGTTTATAAGATGATCAGGGGGATAGATAGAGTGGACGTTCAGAGACCATTTCCTCGGATGGATGTAGCTGTTTGCGAGGGGGCATAACTATAAGGTTCATGGTGGGAGATATAGGAGGGATGTCCGAGGTAGGTTCTTTACGCAGAGAGTGGTTGAGTTGTGGAATTGACTGCCTGCTGTGATAGTGGAGTCGGACACTTTAGCAACTTTCAAGCTGTTCTTGAATAGGCACATGGATCACACCAGAATGATAGGGAGTGGGATAGCTTGATCTTGGTTTCGGGGAAAGCGTGGCACAACATCGAGGGCCGAAGGGCCTGTACTGTGCTGTACTGTTCCATGATCTCAGCTCATCCCAATTGCCCGCATTTGGCCCATATCCCTCTATGCCCATCTTAACCATGTAACTGTCTAAATGCTTTTTAAAGCACAAAATTGTACCCGCCTCTACTACTACCTCTGGCAGCTTGTTCCAGACACTCACCACTGTCTGTGTAAAGAAAATTGCCCCTCTGGACACTTTGGATCTTTCGCCTCTCACCTTAAACCTGTGCCCTCTAGTTTTAGACCACCTCCCCCCCCCCCCCCCGCCCCCCATCAACTTTGGAAAAATATATTGACTATCAAGCTGATCTGTGCCCCTCATCACCCCTCAGCCTTCTACGCTCCCAAGAAAAAAGTCCCAGTCTATCCAGCCTCTCCTTATAACTCAAACCATCAAGTCCGGGTCGCATCCTCGTAAATCTTTCCTGCACTCTTTCTTGTTTAATAATATTCTTTCTACAATAGGGTGACCAAAACTGTACACAGTATTCCAAGTGTGGTTTTGTCAATGTCTTGTACAACTTCAACAAGACGTCCCAAATCCTTTATTCAATGTTCTGACCGATGAAACCAAGCATTCCGAATGCCTTCTTCACCGCTCTGTCCACCTGTGACTCCACTTTCAAGGAGCTATGAACATGTACCCCGAGATCTCTTTGTTCTGTAACTCTCCCCAGTGCCCTACCATTAACTGAGCAAGTCCTGCCCTGGTTCAATCTACCAAAATACATCACCTCGCATTTATCTAAATTGAAATCCATCTGCCATTTGACAGCCCAATTGATCAAAATCCTGTTGCAATCGGAGATAACTTTGTTCACTGTCCAATATGCCACCAATCTTGGTATCATCTACAAACTTACTAACCATGACTCCTTTTTTCTCATCTAAATCAATAATATAAATGACAAATAACAGTGGACCAGCACTGATCTGAGAGGCACACCGCTGGTCACAGGCCTCCCGTTTGAAAAACAACCCTCGACAACCACCCTCTGGCTTCTGTCATCAAGCCAATTTTGTATCCACTGAGACACCTCACCCTGGATCCCGTGAGATTTAACCTTATGCAACAACCTACCATGCGGTACCTTTTCAAACGCCTTGCTAAAATCCATGCAGACAACAACAACTGCACTGCCATCATCTACCTTCTTGGTTACCCATTGAAAAAAACTGAATCAAATTTGTGAGACATGATTTTCCACTCACAAAGCCATGCTGACTGTCCCTAATCAGTCCTTGTGTCTCTAAATGCCTGTCGGTCTTGTCTCTCAAAATGCTTTCCAACAACTTACCCACCACAGATGTGAGGCTCACTAGCCTCGGTAAGCTGCGATTACCTCAGTCCAAATGCACAGAGGCAATTCTGCCGAGAGACAGGCTTTTTGCAAAATTCAAGATCAGACAATTCGAAACCAGAGATGCACCAGGACACATTAGCAACTGTAAAAGGGCAGTTATACATTTCCCGACAAACAAGTCACCACTAGATACATGGGGCAGACTTGTTTCAGTCAAACAAAATACTTGATGCCTATATATAGAACATAGAACATAGAACATTACAGCGCAGAACAGGCCCTTCGGCCCACGATGTTGCACCGACCAGTTAAAAAAAAAACTGTGACCCTCCAACCTAAACCAATTTCTTTTCGTCCATGAACCTATCTACGGATCTCTTAAACGCCCCCAAACTAGGCGCATTTACAACTGATGCTGGCAGGGCATTCCAATCCCTCACCACCCTCTGGGTAAAGAACCTACCCCTGACATCGGTTCTATAACTACCCCCCCTCAATTTAAAGCCATGCCCCCTCGTGCTGGATTTCTCCATCAGAGGAAAAAGGCTATCACTATCCACCCTATCTAAACCTCTAATCATCTTATATGTTTCAATAAGATCCCCTCTTAGCCGCCGCCTTTCCAGCGAAAACAATCCCAAATCCCTCAGCCTCTCCTCATAGGATCTCCCCTCCATACCAGGCAACATCCTGGTAAACCTCCTCTGCACCCTCTCCAAAGCCTCCACATCCTTCCTGTAATGTGGGGACCAGAACTGCACACAGTACTCCAAGTGCGGCCGCACCAGAGTTGTGTACAGTTGCAACATAACGCTACGACTCCTAAATTCAATCCCCCTACCAATAAACGCCAAGACACCATATGCCTTCTTAACAACCTTATCTACTTGATTCCCAACTTTCAGGGATCTATGCACACATACACCTAGATCCCTCTGCTCCTCCACACTATTCAAAGTCCTCCCGTTAGCCCTATACTCAACACATCTGTTATTCCTACCAAAGTGAATTACCTCACACTTCTCCGCATTAAACTCCATCCGCCACCTCTCGGCCCAACTTTGCAACCTGTCTAAGTCTTCCTGCAAACTACGACACCCTTCCTCACTGTCTACCACACCACCGACTTTGGTGTCATCAGCAAATTTGCTAATCCACCCAACTATACCCTCATCCAGATCATTAATAAATATTACAAACAGCAGTGGCCCCAAAACAGATCCCTGAGGTACACCACTTGTAACCGCACTCCATGATGAATATTTATCATAGAATAGAATCATAGAATCCCTACAGTACAGAAAGAGGCCATTCGGCCCATCGAGTCTGCACCGACCACAATCCCACCCAGGCTCTACCCCCATATCCCTACATATTTTACCCACTAATCCCTCTAATCTACGCATCTCAAGATACTAAGGGACAATTTTAGCATGGCCAAATCAACCTAACCCGCACATCTTTGGACTGTGGGAGGAAACCGGAGCACCCGGAGGAAACCCACGCAGACACAGGGAGAACGTGCAAACTCCACACAGACAGTGACCCAAGCCGGGAATCGAACCCAGGTCCCTGGAGCTGTGAAGCAGCAGTGCTAACCACTGTGCTACCGTGCCGCCCGTACTATCAACCACCACCCTCTGTTTCCTATCCGCTAGCCAATTCCTGATCCAATTTCCTAGATCACCCCCAATCCCATACATCTGCATTTTCTGCAGAAGCCTACCATGGTGAACCTTATCAAACGCCTTACTAAAATCCATATATACCACGTCCACTGCCTTGCCCCCATCCACCTCCTTGGTCACTTTCTCAAAAAACTCAATAAGGTTAGTAAGGCACGACCTACCTGCCACAAAACCATGCTGACTATCACCTATCAATTCATTACTCTCCAAATAACTATAAATCCTATCCCTTATAATTTTTTCCAACATCTTGCCGACAACAGAAGTGAGACTCACCGGTCTATAATTCCCGGGGAAGTCTCTGTTCCCCTTCTTAAACAATGGGACAACATTCGCTAACCTCCAATCTTCTGGTACTATACCAGAGGCCAACGACGACCTGAAGATCAGAGCCAGAGGCTCTGCAATCACTTCTCTTGCCTCCCAGAGAATCCTTGGATAAATCCCATCCGGACCAGGGGATTTATCTATTTTCAGACCCTCCAGAATATCCTGCACATCCTCCTTATCAACTGTAATACTGTCTATTCTACTCCCCTGCAACCCAGTGTCCTCCTCAGCTATATTCATGTCCCCTTGCGTGAACACCGAAGAGAAATATTGGTTCAATGCTTCACCAATATGGCTGAAACTAGACATTTTGGTGCACATCACACAAACACAAAGGGTCCATAATTAAAACACATTAACACCCATTGAAACCCATCAAAAATGCTGTGAAACAAATCAGACCAAAACACATGATAGACCGAATCTTCAGAAGCTTCGAGAAGGTAGCCAGAAAGGTATAGTTGTATTTTAATTTTAATTTTCTTATTAACCCAACAAATTCAGTTAAACGGCTGCAAGATGAAATAGTTGTGTTTTGTTGCCTTGTTCTGTATTGGATTCATCTCCTATAGGATTGGCTGTGAGATTTCTAGTGCTTGGCAGAAATGTTCAATGTTTGCTCGATTCACTGTAAAGTTCCAGGTAGATATCTGTCCCCTGCTCACTGAATCTACACAATGGAGCTCAATGGAAATGATTCATCTTCCACAGCCTTTCTCTCGGTTGAACTCGTTGTGAATCCTCGGCTACAACAACACATATATTCCAGCAAGATTTTGGTTCAGCTTCTCCCAACAGCACTGATTGGCTCCTCTGCCCCTGGTACCAAGCCAGCACCAATGGATCATGACCAATGTTCGCTGGCACCACTGATTATCCCGAGTATTCTGCCCTTCAGTGCTCCATATCCCAGAAACCACAAACACTGATTCAAAGGATATCGAAGCAATTTTAAACATGGTTTACCCAGTAGGAGGACATGGAGAAGGCCATCAATCCCATCACCATTGCCCTACCTGCCATGTCCACTGGGTTGTATCCATATGGAAAGGTTATATTTTAGCTGATACCAACATATGAATTAGGAGTAGAAGTGGCCCATTCGAGCGCTCGAGCCTGTTCTGCCATTCAGTAAGATCACAGCTGATCTGAATGTGCCTTATCTCTGCCGACCTCTGAGAACCATTGACTCCCTTGTTAGTCAGGAATCTATCTACTTCTGTCTTCAAAATGTTCATTGACCCTGTCCTCCACAACTTTCTGGGGAAGAGAGTTCCAAACATTGCGCAACCTGTCGGACAGAATATATCAGATAATCTTCTCACTCTGATTGTGACCCAAATGAAACCCAAGGGTATTTGTCCATCAAGCCAAGGCCCTTGGTTGGTTGATATTTCATGATATTACAGAGCAAGCCTCGCTCTCACACTGAGCATCACCTTGAGATTAAACATCAGAGTCGGTTCATCAGCACAACCAGTTCCAGTGGAACTCACAGGCTCTTACTAACGGCCTGATCTATCTCGGAGTGAAGGTGGGCGGGTAAGAAGTGATTGGTTTGTCTCAATATCATTACCTTGTAATGTAATGTGTGAACATGATAATGAGCAATGTGATGATTACAACAGAGCCAGTAATATTGATGCAGAGTAGGATGGATTAGTTGAAGTTGTGGTTGCGAATAAATCTTCAATATTGTTGCTCATAGATAGTCTGGGTCCTGGAACTTGGGTAAAGATGGTCACACAGCCCAACTCTCAGGTATGTCTCTCACTGACTGGCTGCTACCTGTCCTTGAATTTGGTGCTCACTCCGTGCTGTGTGAATGTTTGCAGCTGTATTACTGGCGCCAGTCTGAAGTGTGGGCATTAGTACCTTCCTTTACTGTGCCTCACACTAAAGGTTCAGGAAGGCATTTACCACCTTCTCCACTCTCCCCTCCACTGTACATAATAAATCTGAACAGAAGCGGTTCATCAACTATTGCCCTTCTCTTGGGCAGCGACTTATTGAAAAGTCTGGATCTAAACAACATGTATAGTGCAGTCTGAATTGGAATCGGCTCCATGTAAACCTTCCCATTGGCAGCAATCAATTCCCCAGCCAATGATTAAAGCCCAGCCTCAGTGGGTCCTGATCAATGTCTCCGGCATCATTGATGATCTGGAGCATTCAGCTCTACAAACTCAACAGGATGTTGGAACATTGGGTTCATCCTTCACTCGGGGAATGTGGCAGGGAGAAGGCTGATATTCTTATTAAGGCCAGTCCCTCCTCTTATTCGCTGAATTTGTTTTTACATTCTAGCTCCTTCTATCATGACGGCCAAAGTGAAACCCAGGGATGTTTCCCCAAGACCCGCATCAGGATGAGGCCCTTTAACTGGATGAGGGAAACTGTGGTATCACAGTGAGATCACACATTTCATTGGGTTTGTAAACTGGATAAAGTAGAGACAGGAGGCTTCACACCCCGTTCCAGTGACAGAAATGGAGCTGCACCGACCCTTACTCTCTGGTTGTCCCCTTTAGGAGTGAAAGTGGATGTGCAGAAGGTCTGAACATCTTTGTTTTGCGAAGGGAGCTTGAACAATGGAACATTGGTAGCCAGCTGGCACTCACAAGGTTGGTGCTGTAAAATGTTTATTTTTACAGGTAGTTGAGAACCTTCCTCTTGAGGCGACTGATTGATATTGAGTGCAGTGTCGGGATGGAAGGAATGATTAAATTAGGGCAGAGTGAACACATCAACATTCAGCTGCTCAGATTTTCCACCAACACCGAGCACTCAGACGTGAGAAAGGAAGTGTGGAGAGTTGAAGAAATTCTTCACTCAGACACTTAGCACGAAAAGTTTTGGAGGCAGAAACTGGGAAATAGTTTGAAGAAGTTGTAAGTTGTTCAACTCCAGAACTTATGGAATCTTCTGCTTTTCGTGCTGAGCTGACACCAGTAAAATTACAAGAAATGTAACAAACCAGTCAGTTTTACACTCAGAATCTTCAGTATTTATGGGGTGAATGGTTTTACTATTTGAGGGAAGCTATAAAATACCTGTTGTTATACTTGTTACTGTCCAGTATTTTCTGTGTCTAATTGCTTCTTCTGCTACAGGTACATGGTTCGTGTCAGGGTGAATGTGCAGAAATGGGGTTTTGACCAAACTGCCACAGAGTGAAATCATGAGAAATGAAGTATCAAAGGCAAGTGGATTAATTAGAAGAGAGATCGAATCCCAACCCAAGACCAATCATTGTCTGTAGAAAGCTAAGGAGGAATGGAGGACAATTGAAATGCACCTCACGTCATCATCCTCTGTGTCCCAGTCTTTTTCTCAGTGCAGCTCTACATCCTTTAATTTATTTATAATTGACGGTCTGTAGCTACCTTCCCACCGACCTCTATCTTAATGCTGTGTCACTGGGAATGGTTGAGGGATGAGAACATTGCAACTGTTACCGGAAAGTTAGATAAATATCTGAAGTAGTAGAATTTGTTCGTCGAACTGAAAGGGATGGGAATAGAGAATTGTGAGAGTGAGAAATGCATTGAGTGGAGTGAAAACAAAGTCAGTGTTAGTGCAGGGTGAGAGTGAGACATGGCTGTGATGGCACAATGATATGGCTGAGTGAGCACTTGGCTTTTCAGATTAGGATGTGAGGAAGTGTCTGGAGAGACAGGAATGAATGCAGGTGTAAGGGGTGTTGTTTTGTGGAGTTCATAGAATCATAGAAACCCTACAGCACAGAAAGAGGCCATTCGGCCCATCGAATCTGCACCGTCCACAATCCCACCCAGGCCCTACCCCCATATCCCTACATATTTACCCACTAATCCCTCTAACCTACGCTTCTCAGGACACTAAGGGCAATTTTAGCGTGGTCAATCAAACTAACCCACACATCTTTGGACTGTGGGAGGAAACCGGAGCACCCGGAGGAAACCCATGCAGACACGAGGAGAATGTGCAAACTCACACACAGACAGTGACCCAAGCCGGGAATCGAACCCAGGTCCTTGGATCTGTGAAGCAGCAGTGCTAACCACTGTGCTACCGTGCCGCCCTGCTATCCAGTTGTGCTGGGAAATGCTGGGAAAATAAGAGTGTGAGTCTCGGCTCCTGAGCGAGTTACGTCACGCACTTTCCTGACCTCCTGATGTCCATGAACTTCTTGAAACACTTTTCCCATGTCCCACAATGTTCCTGCTCACTTTCTCAGCCACTTCCATTCATGCCTGCTGGTTTTACGAGGCTGGCCGTTTCCTTCCATCCTTGGCAAATGTGACCTCATTTCAATCACCAGATCCCACAGCAAGAGCTCCATCTGAGTGTCTGAGCCATGCGGGATGTGAGGGGAAATGTGGACACGGCTTTTCCAATTCTCCTCTCCATTCCTGTGATTGCTGAAGCCTCAGGAGAGGATTGAACAATTCAGCCATCAGAACCTCTGGCTGGTCAAACGTTATCCAGCTGATGCAGATCTCAGCAATGACCTGCTATGAAATCCAAATCCTCTTGAGAAATGTTTCCTTTCAAAGATTCAGTGAATCAATGCCAGACTCAGAATCAGGGTGCTAATGCCTTGGTTGAATTAAATGTGTTAAATGCTGCCATTCTGACCTCAGAGACATCATCGAGAATCCCAATTCATTTTAAGAATAAGGACAACCCTCCTTTAATTTAGGGAATCATAATTTTTCCAAACACGATCCAATTGTTACTCTGGGTAATGAAGCTTGATACTGCGAGGCCAAGTATATCACTGGAGTGTTGTTGATGGACAACCCAACTTTAATTTAGTGAATCATAATTTTCCCAAACACTGGGCTGGATGTTGAGGTAGAATTCTCATCAGCTTATTGTTCACCAGCAGTGTAAGAACAGGAAAACTACAGACACTCCATCTGCTGCAAATACACCGACAGCATGTGTCACACTTATAGCTCAAGCTGATTTCACTATTCACGCTGGAACCATTGGCTAATATTTCATCAGCTGATTTAAGTCACCATTCCCACACAAGTGTCTCCACCATCGTTGACCTCAGCACTACTTGGCTACTTCCTAGAATTCTGTGCAGTATATTTGAATGAGAATCATCCCCCTTGTAAACTGGTAAAGGTACTGGACCACTTATCCAGCGTCCCAGAAACAGGAGGGTCTCAAAAACCTATTACACTTGACGCTGACGCCACATGATACAATTTGGAATTGACGCACAGAGTATTTTGTCAAGTCCCAGATTCCCATATCCATAACCAGCACACGCAGTTTAACCATTGCTCGAACATGTATCTCTCTGTATAATTCCAGACTTTATTACGAGTGTTTTCATGTCAAAAGTCCCGTGGCTGGCAGGAGCACCAAGACAAAAGGTCACTGACTATTAAGCAGAAAGTAGAGTTACTGATGCGTCTGGAGAAAGGCACCTCAGGGAAAAGGTTAAGCAAATAGAATGGTGTTGGGACATCACCCATTTATGATGTGAAGAAGCAAATGGAGAAATTAAATGTTATTCTGACAGTGATGTGCCCAAATTAATGGATAATAGGAAAACCCTCCATCAGTTAAAGACTGTCCATGTAGACAAAGTGTTATTAGAGTGAATCATACACAGTCAGAGTGCAACATATCCATTACCATGGCCAAAGCGAAAGTGTTCCATAAAGAGCTAGGCCTAACAACACCATGTTATTGAGCGTCAGGGTGGCAGAACAAGTTTACAAACTGCCATGGTGTGTGTGTGCTGAAAGTATATGGTGAAGAAACCTTCGCTGGCCATGAAGCTGCAGAGACATACTTGGATGAATTTTCCATGATAATATTGGAAGAAGGTCAAAGAGCAGGGCATGTGAACATGTGTTATTGGTGACAGTCAGAAGATTACATTGTTCAAAGGGATCAGAGTCTTCCCTGTTGTTTACAAGGCCAATCAATCAGTGCACATGGATGCCTCAACCAATTTCCCTTGATTGGTCCGAGAGCCATTTTGTCCCTGAAGCCAGGGCTCAGTGTCGGTCTCTGGGGGTTCCTGAGAGCTGCATGGTTATTTTGTCCTCATCAGGAACATTGTTTTCAGAACTTATTTTCTGCCAAATGTGTGTCCTCCATTCAGCCCAAGGATCAATGCATTTTGCGGGCAATCGCGACCAGATACAAGGCACAAAATGCACAAAATGCACAAATGCACAAAATGCACAAAATGCTCATTGCATTGAACAGAGGCTTGTGTGGGAGGGAATTCCAAGTAGTATTCAATGTTAACCATGCACTCTGCAGTGCTGCCAAGGCTGGGCCAATGGTACCCCAAGGTAGTTTGATAAATGGAAGGCACAACCTCAAGCCATTTCCCATGTTCCTAAATGGTGATGGTGAAATTAAACCTGAATTTAGAGTTTTTCATCTCTCTGAGGAAAAAACGTTGCTAAAGATCTATTCGCAGATGTGAAAGACCTGCTTTCTCTTCCTCAGATGATATGCAATTTGAGTTGTAAAATTATGAAATAATAAAAGTACAATAATGAAATAAAAGTATTTATTTCTCATTCCTTCTCCGTGTTTTATCAGCATGCCATCCAGAAACCAGAATCCATAAACTACAGGACATGTTTAAACGGTGTAGTCAGTGCCTGAACCTTCAATATTCACAGCCTGTCTCAGTCCGGTCGATATCTCATCCTCGGTGGTTGTGTAATTTGAGTTGTAAAATTATGAAACAATAAATGTAAAATAATGAACTAAACGCCTTGTCGTCTCTATTTCTCATTCCTTCTCCGTGTTTTATAAGTACGCCATAAAGAGCCCAAAATCTGCCAAATCCACAAGATCAGAACATGTTGGATCCAAGACATCCCAGGTATGGGTCTGGTACCTGTACATTGTAAAATCCTCTCCCATCTGTGAGAAATGCAGCATTTTCCTGCCATCTTCGAGAAATTTCCTTGATTGGTGATGATGAAATTAAACCTGAATTTAACGGTGTCCGTGTGTCCGAGAAGAAAGATATTTTGTAAATATTGCTGGTATTTTTGAAAGACTTTCCTGTGCTGAAGCCCAGCTGTTGGATGAAGAAGATGTTGAGGATTCTGTAATATCGGCAACAATGCTGAAATTCACTGCCAAGTTCCACACAATGGAATAGACACCATGGTCTTGACCAAGAATAAAGAGAATGAGAGCGGTGATGATGAAGATGAATCTGTCCATTGACAGGTGAATAAGGATCACGGAGGAATTGATTCATGGCATCGATCAGAAGAGCTTCATTACAGAGCAGCATATTATGTGGGTCTAAAAGGTACAAGAGGTGTTTCGGTAAGAAAACCCCATGTCCTTGAAACAATTTAAGCTGCAGGACATGTTTAAAAGACACACATTAAACCCTGAACTGTGAATATTCACAGCCTGTGTCTGAATGGCAGCTGTCTCTTCCTCAGTGGATCTG
This sequence comes from Mustelus asterias, assembly GCF_964213995.1. Lineage (NCBI taxonomy): Eukaryota > Metazoa > Chordata > Chondrichthyes > Carcharhiniformes > Triakidae > Mustelus > Mustelus asterias. Next base: position 39,061 of record NW_027590730.1, read on the forward strand.
TAATTTGAGTTGTAAAATGATGAGATAATAAATGTACAATAATGAGCTAAAAGCCTTGTCGTCTTTATTTCTCATTCCTTCTCCATGTTTTATCAACCCAGCAGATAGGGCACAAAATCTGCCAAATCAGCCCGAACCTTCAATTTTCACAGCATCTGTCAGTGTGACAGCTGCCTCTCCCTCGGTTGCAATGCAATATGTAAAATTATGAAATAATAAAAGTATAATAATTAAATTAGAAAAGCCTCAGGGTCTTTATTTCTCACTGATTCTCCATGTTTTACAAGCACGCGATCCAGAACTCCAAATCCACAATTCTGGAACAGGTCCAGTGCCCAACGCCTCCGATACGGGATCCAGTACCTGTACATTGTAAAACCCGGTTCATCCTGCTGCTAATGCAGCATTTTCCTCTTACCTGCCTCAGCCCCGGTGATTGGGGGATTATTTGCTTGATTTCTGTACTTCATCCTGAGTTATATTTCGGTGTCAACAAGCTGAATGCTCGGCTGCTAAAAATGACCGATCAATAGAGGCACACGGGTTGTGGAAACCAAATCGATGTGATCTACAGAGTTTTAGTATCAAAATAATTGTCTGACAAGTGTATCAGGCCTGAAGATATTTTACTGAGACAGATGTCCAGGGCATCACTCACCTTGATATGCACTTCCCGACTGTCTCACCACACCACGGAAGCACCTTGAACCTCTGATGATGACATGTGTGAGCACCAGGTCGACACAATCAAGCTGAATCAGGAGGCTCAGACTTTCATGGCAGGTCTTGCTGATGTCTGCAGCCCCTGGTAACAAGGCCTCCCCCACAGTGGAGCAGGAGGACATGCATTGCCAATGCTTGTTAAGGTGCCTGTCACTGGAGGATCACATCCTGTCCTCTTCCTTCCCTGCAGTTCTGCTCACTCTTTATTGAAAGGGTTGAAAATAGTGAATTGTGAGAGTGGGAAATGCATTGAGTGAAGTGAAAACAAAGACAGTGTTTGCGCAGGGTGAGAGTGAGACACGTATTTGAAGGGACAACACTGAGACTGACTGAGCATTTAGTTTCGAGATGAGGATGTAAGGTAGTGCTGATAAACTGATACGTTGTAAAACTCTATTCATTCAGCATCCAGTAGTTTCCTGTTGTCTGTTTGTCGGTCCTTGTGGGGAGTATGTTCTAACGTTTTTTTCCTGTGGGAATTGGTTTCTGCTTTTCAACAGGGGAGGTGGCGAGCTGTTGGTGAATATCTCGTAAGTGGTCAAGGTCCATTTTCTCAAGGTTGAAATTTGTCCTGCACTTTGCGATAAGGTTTATTAATATCTAAAATAAATAACTGAATAAAATAATTAAGTCGTTAGTTTATGATCAGAAGTATATCAGGACAGTTGATGTGTGATGACTGCAGTATGTGGGTGCTCATGGATACTGGTGTTATTCAGAGCAAGTATGTCTGCAGTAAGTATCTGCGGCTTGAGGAGCTTTGGCTCAGAGACATTCAGCTGGAGTTTGACACTGCAACATATCAGGGAGGGAGAGTTTTACCTGGAAGCTTAGTTTCAGGAGAAGGTCACACGGCTTCTGAAAAAACTTTCCAGTTTGGAAAGTGGTCAGGGACAGGAGGATGTGACGGCTGCTGAGGTAGGTAAGGGAACCCAGAGGACAGGAGTGCAGAAGTGTCAGCGACTGCAAATGTGCAACAGTGCTAACAAATAAACCTGTCGGACTTTCACCTCATGTTGTGAGACTTCTTACTGTATTGTCAAACAGGTTTGAGGTTCTTTCAGCTGGTTTGGATGAGAGTGGAGAAGAAAGGGTGGAAGAGTCATCGAGGTTTACAGCATGGAAATAGGCCCTTCGGCCCAACTTGTCCATGCCGCCCAATTTTGACCATTAAACTAGCCCCAATTGCCCGCATTTGGCCCATATCCCTCTATACCCATCTTATCCATGCAACTTTCTAAATGTTTTTTTTTAATACAAAAATGCACCCGCCTCTACTACTGCCTCTGGCAGCTTGCTCCTGACACTCACCACACTCTGAGTGAAAAGGTTGCCCCTCTGGACACTTTTGTATCTCTCCTCTCTCAGCTTAAACCTATGCCCTCTAGTTTTAGACTCCCTCACCTTTGGGAAATGATGTCGACTCTCTAGCTGATCTATGCCTCTCATTATTTTATCAACCTCTGTAAGATCACCCCTAAACCTACTGCGTTCCAGGGAAAAAAGTCCCAGTTTATCCAGCCTCTCCTTATAACCCAAACCATCAAGCCTCGGGAGCATTCTAACGAATATTTTCTGCACTCTTTCTAGTTTAATAATATCCTTTCTCCAATAGGGTGACCAGAACTGTACACAGTATTCCAAGTGTGGCACGGTAGCACAGTGGTTAGCACTGCTGAATCACAGCTCCAGGGACCTGGGTTCGATTCCCGGCTTGGGTCACTGTCTGTGTGGAGATTGCGCATTTTCCACGTGTCTGCGTGGGTTTCCTCCGGGTGCTCCGGTTTCTTCCCACAGTCTAAAGATGTGCGGGTTAGTTTGATTGGCCATGCTAAAATTGCCCCTGAGAGTCCTGGGGTGCGTAGATTAGAGGGATTAGCGGGTAAAATATGTAGCAATATGGGGGTAGGGCCTGGGTGGGATTGTGGTCGGTGCGGACTCGATGGGCCGAATGGCCTCTTTCTGTACTGTAGGGTTTCTATGTTTCTATGTTTAATGTCTTGTACAACTTCAACAAGACGTCCCAAATACAGTATTCAACGTTGTGGCCAATGAAACCAAGCATGCGGAATGCCTTCAAAGAACAGTACAGCTCAGGAAACAGGCCCTTCGGCCCTCCAAGCCTATGCCGCTCCTTGGTCCAACTAGACCAATCGTTTGTAACCTTCCATTCCCAGGCTGCTCATGTGACTATCCAGGTAAGTCTTAAACGATGTCAGCGTGTCTGCCTCCACCACCGTACTTGGCAGCGCATTCCAGGCCCCCATCACCCTATGTGTAAAAAACATCCCTCGAATATCTGAGTTATACTTCGCCCCTCTCACCTTGAGCCGGTGACCCCTCGTGATCACCACTTCTGCTCTGGGAAAAACCTTCTTCACTACCTTATCCACCTGTGACTCCACTTTCAAGGAGCTATGAACGTGTACCCCGAGATCTCTTTGTTCTTTCACTCTCCAAAATGCCCTACAATTAACTGAGTAAGTCCTACCGTGGATCAATCTACCAAAATGAATCACCTCGCATTTATCTAAATTAATCTCCATCTGCCATTCGTCAGCCCACTGGCCCAATTGATCAAGATCTCGTTGCAATCTGAGATAACCTTCTTCACTGTCCACTATGCCACCAATCTTGGTGTCATCTGCAAACTTGCTCATCATCCCTCCTAAATTCTCATCCAACTCATTGATGTATTTGACAAATAACAGTGGACCCAGCACTGATCCCTGAGGCACTCCGCTGGTCACAGGCCTCCAGTTTGAAAAACAACCCTCTACAAACTCTGGCTTCTGTCATCAAGCCACTTTTGTACCCATATAGTTACCTCACCCTGGATCCCGTGAGTTTTAACCTTATGCAACAACCTACCACGTGGTACATTGTCAACGGCCTTTGCTAAAGTCTATAGATAACATCAACTGCACTGACCTCATCTACCTTCCTGGTTACCCCTTCAAAAAATTCAACCAAATTTGTGAGACAGGATTTTCCACTCACAAAGCCATGCTGATTGTCCCTAATCAGTCCTTGCGTCTCTAAACGCCTGTACATCCTGTCTCTCAAAATACCTTCCAACACCTTACAGATGTGAGGCTCGCTGGCCTGTAGTTACCAGGTTTTTCCCAACAGCCCTTTTTAAACAAAGGCACACCAGTTGCCACCCTCCAACCTTCAGGCACCTCACCTGTGAAAATCGATTATTCAAATATCTCTGTTAGGGGACCCGCAATTTCCTCCCTAGCCTCCCACAATATCCTGGGATACACTTCATCACGTCCCGGGGATTTATCTACCTTGATGCGCTTTAAGACTTCCAGCACCTTCTTCTCTGTAATGTGTACACTCCTCAAGACATCACTATTTATTTCCCCAAGTTCCCGAACATCCATGCTTTTCTCAACTGTAAATACTGATGAGAAATATTCATTTAGGATCTCACCCATCTCTTGTGGATCCGCAAATAGATGACCTTGTTGATCTTAAAGAGGCCCTACTCTCTCCCTTGTTCCTCTTTTGCCCTTTATGTATTTGTGGAAGCACTTTGGATTCTCCTTTGCCTTATCTGCCAAAACAATCTCATGCATTCTTTTTGCCCTCCTGATTTCTCTCTTACCTCTACTCCTACACCCTCTATACTCTTCAAGGGGTTCATTTGATCCCAGCTGCGTATGCATGTCATGTGCCTTCTTCTTCTTGACCATGGCCTCAATATCCCAAGTCATCCAGGATTCCCTCCTTCTACCAGCCTTGCCCTTGATTCTACGAGGAATGTACTTACACTGAACCCTGGTAAACACACTTTTGAAAGCGTGCCACTTACCAGACGCCCCTTTGCCTTCCCACAAACTCCCCCAGTTAACTTTTGAAAGTTCCTGCCTGATACCATCAAAATTGGCCTTGCCCCTATTTAGAATTTTAACTTTTGGACCAGACATATCATTCTCCATAGCTATCTTAAAACTAATAGAATTATGGTCACTGGTCCCAAAGTGATCCCTCACTAACACTTCTGTCACCTGCCCTTCCTTATTTCCCAAGAGGAGTTCAAGTTTTGCCCCCACTCTATTTGGGCCATCCACATACTGAATGAGAAACTCCTCCTGAATACACTCAACAAATTTCTCTCCCTATCCCCGTAACCCGATATATTTACCCTGCTGGTCCCCCTGACACTAAGTGTCAATTTGACAAGGTCAATTAACCGACCTGAGACATCTTTGGACTGTGGGGGAAAACTGCAGCATTCGGATGAAACCCACACAGACACGGGGAGAACGTGCAAACTCCACATAGACAGAGACCCAAGCCAGGAATTGAATTTGAGTCTCTGACGCTGTGAGGCAGCAGTGTTAACCACTGTGCCACCGTGCCAACTATTAATCTTCTACAATCCTGACAATCCCTCTATCATTCTGGTGATTCTCCATTGTCCCATCTGAAGGTCAGTAGGTATTCATCATGAGGTTTGTGCCCTGGAGAGAAGGGAGACAGTTGCTGTGAAAGTTAACCAGAGCTCTAGGCTCCGAAATTAGCAAAATGCTGTTAAACGTTGAAGTATATTTATTACTCACAAATAGGCTTACATTGACACTGCAATGAAGTTACTGTGAAAATCGCCTGGTCGCCACACTTTGGCGCCTGTTTGTGTACTTTGAGGGAGAATTTGGCATGGCCAATGCACCTAACCAGCTCGTCTTTGGATATTAAGAGACAATCTAGCATGGACAATCCACCTAACCGAAACATTTTTGGACTGTGAGGAAGCCGGTGCATCCGGAGGAAACCCATGCAGACATGGGGAGAACGTGCGAACAGACAGTGACCCGAGGCCAGAATTGAACTCGGGTCCCTGGCGCTGTGAGGCAGCAGTGCTAACCACTTTGCCACTGTGCCAAGCCATGCTGGGAATGTGTGTGAGGGTGGGGAAGAGGACGGTGCGGGGCAACATCTGACTAACCTTCAGAAGAATGATAAAGCAGCTCCAATTATATGGGACACATTTTGTACACTTCCTGTATGAAATCAAAGAGCTGCAAAAAGCCGATGTTAGATTTGCTTTCGAATTCATGATTGTTATTTGTGTTCACGAGTTAAAATTCATCACCCCGACCACAGCTCTCCCTCCCAACGCCCACCACAAGGAAGAATGATTCCTCAAGCGAGGGGAAACAGCAGGTGAATCAAGTTCACAGAATCACAGAATCACAGAATACCACAGAGCAGAAGAGGCCCTGCAGCCCATCGAGTCTGCACCGACGCATGAACTGCCCTGACCTGCCCACCCAATCCCACTTGCCAGCAGTCCCATAGCCCTGAATGTTATGACGCACCAAATTCTCATCCAGGTACTTTTTAAAGGATGTGAGGCATCCCACCTCCACCACCCTCCCACGCAGCGCATTCCTGATCATCAAAACCATTTGAGTAAAAACGTTTTTCGTCAAATCCCCCATAAACCTCCCACCCTTCATTTTTAACTTGTGTCCCCTTGTAACTGACCCTTCAAATAACAGGAACAGCTGCTCCCTCTCCACCCCGTCCACATCCCTCATCATCTTCAACACCTCAATCGGGTCGCCCCTCAGTCTTCGCTGCTACAATGAAAACAACGCAAGCCTATCCAACCTCTCCTCCTACCTTAAATGTTCCATCCCAGGCAGTATCCTGGTGAATCTCCTCTGCACCCCCCACAGTGCAGTCACATCCTTCCTATAATGTGGTGACCAGAACTGCACACAGTACTCCAGCCGTGGCCTCGCCAACGCTCATCCCTCTAATACAACTCCATCATGACATCTCTGCTTTTGTCATCTATACCTCGACTGACAAAGTTGAACAGTAATATTCCAGCAAAGACTAATCACTGGCAACCCCTCATCACACCTCAGTAGCTATAGATGCTGGTCGGGTCTGTGGTCCCATGAGCTGTCACTCTGGTCAGGAGGGAACCTCTGCCGTTCCATCAGCCCAGGTATACTGCTCCGGGGAGCAACTTCACTCTCTCCAAAGTTAGGAGGTGATGGGAGGGAGCCTCCTCATAGCAGACGTCATGTATACTCTTTTTTGGGTGGAGCGGTATCACAGTGGACAGCGCTGCTGCCTCAACAACAAGGGACCGGGTTCAGTTCCCGGCTTGAACCACTGCCTGTGCAGAGTCTGCAGGTTCTCCCCATGTCTGCGTGGGTTTCCTCCGGTTTCCTTCCACAGTCTGAAAGACGTGCTGGTTAGTTGCTTTGGCCATGCGAAATTATCCCTCAGTGTACCCGAACAGGAGCCGGAGTGTGGCGACTAGGGGATTTTCACAGTAACTTAATTGTAGTGTTAATGTAAGCCCACTTGTGTCATGAATAAATCCATTTTAATCTGTTGCAATCACCTACCAGGAACTCCAATGGCAGCGAGAATAGGATAGTAACTGGCTCCAGCTTGACCGATATTGGATCAGTGTGTTTTCTGAGAGAAGCGATGGTGTCATAGAGTCAGAGAGGTTTACAGCATGGAAACAGGCCCTTCGGCCCAACTTGTCCATGCCACCCTTTTTTTTTTTAACCCCTAAGCTAATCCCAATTGCCCGGATGTGCCCTGTAGCCCTCTATACCCATTATACACATGTAACTATCTAAATGCTTTTCAAAAGATAAAATTGTACCCGCCTCTATTACTACCTCTTGCAGCTTGTTCCAAACACTCACCACCCTCTGTGTGAAAGATTTGCCCCTTTGGACACTTTTGTATCTCTCCCCTCTCACCTTAAAACTATGCCGTCTAGTTTTAGACTCCCCTACCTTTGGGGAAAAGATATTGACTATCTAGCTGATCTGTGCCCCTCATTATTTGATAGACCTCTATAAGATCAGCACTCTGCCTCCTACGCTCCAGGGGAAAAAGTCCCAGTCTATTCAGCCTCTCCTTATAACTCAATCCATCAAGTCCCAGTCGCAACCCAGTAAATCTTTTCTGCACTCTTTCTAGTTTAATAATATCCTTTCTATAATAAGATGACCAGGATTGCACACAGTATTCCACGTGTGGCCTTACCAATGTCTTATACAACTTCAACAAGACGTCCCAACTACTATATTCAATGTTCTGACCGATAAAGCCAAGCATGTCGAATGCCTTCTTCACCACTGTGTCCACCTATGACTCCACTTTCAAGGAGCTATGTACATTTACTCCTTGATCTCTTTATTCTGTAACTCTCCCCAACGCCCTACCATTAACTGAGTAAGTCGTGCCCTGGTTCAATCTACCAAAATGCATCACCTCGCATTTATTTAAATTAAACTCCATCTGACATTCGTCCGCCCACTGGCCAGTTGATCAAGATCCCGTTGCAATTGGAGATATCTTTCTTCACTGTCCACTATGCCACCAATCTTGGTGTCATCTGCAAACTTACTAGCCATGCCCCCTATATTCTCATCCAAATCGTTTATGTAAATGACAATAACAGTGGACCCAGCACTGATCCCTGAGGCACACCACTGGTCACAGGCCTCCAGTTTGAATAACTACTCTCTACAACCACCCTCTGGCTTCTGTCTGCCCGTGGCGTAAACCATGGCCATTTACTGAGGTCTCACACTGAAGGTCTTCTCTTTAATACACAGCAGAAACACTCCTGAGACTCGGCAGAGCAACCTATTAGAGTAATCAATTACAGGTGAGAAAACAAACAACACACTGCAATGCTGGTGCTGAGAAGGAGCAATGATTGGATTTGATTTGATTTATTATTGTCACATGTATTAGTCTACAGTTAAATACATTGTTTCTTGCAAGCTATACAGACAAAGCATACCCTTCAAAAAGGAGAGGATGCAGAATGTAGTGTTACCATCATAGCTGGAGAAATATCAACTTAATATAATAATAAGGTATTACATTATATATATATATATATATATATATATATATATATATATATAGTATCTATATATATATATATTATATATATGGTGACCTAATTAATATAAGATGGGTCCATTCAAAAGTCTGATGGCAGCAGGGAAGAAGCTGCTCTCGCATCCGTCGGTACATGGCCTTAGACTTTTGTCTCTTTTCCCCGATGGAAGTAGGTGGAAGAGAGAATGTCCGGGGTGTGTGGGGTCCTTGATTATACCGGCTGCTTTTCCCGACGCAGCAGGAAGTGTAGACAGAGTCAATGGGTGGGAGGCTGGTTTGAGTGATGGATTCGGCATTGTTCATGACCCTTTATAGTTTCTTGCAGCCTTGGGCAGAGCAGGAACAGTGATACACCAGAAAGAATGCTTTCTATGATGCATCTATAAAAGTTGTTGGGAGTCGTAGTGGACATGCCAAATTTCCTTAGCCTCCTGAGGAAGTACAAGAGTTGGTGGGTTTTCTTAACTGTCGCGAATGTGTGGAGGGATCGGGACAGGTTGTTGGTGATCTGGACACCTAGAAACCTGAAACTCTCGATCATTTCCGCTTCATCCCCAATTTTCAATGAAAATTGTGTTTCATTGTGATGAGAAATTCAGATTAGAAATAAGTTTCATGTTTTTCATTACGTTCTGTTTAATTACATTAAAGAGACGATATAATTGTAATCTATTGAGACTCTCAGTGGGGTGAATTATAGGCTAAATTTTCCCTTCGTGTCCAGAATGTGTCCATTAGAGGTGTTCGTGGGGTAAATATGTGGGGTTATGGTGATAGGGCCTGGGCGGGATTGTTGTTGGTGCAGACTCGATGGGCCGAATGGACTCTTTCGCACTGTTGGGTTTCTGTGATACAATTTATGATGAGTCTGTACTGACCACAATCCCACCCAGGCCCTATTTCCGTAACCCGACGCATCCACCCTGATAGTCTCCCTGACAAGAACGGGCAATTTTTAGCACAGCCAATGCACCTCATCTGCACATCTTTGGACTGTGGGAGGAAAGTGGAGCACTTGGAGGAAACCCATGAAGACACGGGGAGAATGTGCGGACTCCACACATGGAGTGACCCAAGGTCAGATTCGAACCAGGATCCCTGGCGCTGTGAGGGAGCACTAACCCCATGGTGCAAAGCTCAATCCAGGCGCCTTTCTGACAAAGAATGCAGTTGTGTTCTGTACTTTCGGCTTCCATGAATTATCGAGTCAGATGTTACTTGTTCCATGCCCTCTGATGAAAGCAATAACAGCAACATCAGCACGAGGGGTGCTGAGGGAAGCCCTGTTTCCAATCTGTGCAGCAGAGTATGATGCCCCAGCTTAGTCACTGGACTGTTTCGTTTTCAGTAAAAGGTGTACAATTTTTAGTAAAGCTCATATTTCATTTCATTATAAATGTAGTCCTGGTACGAGATGGTGACTGTGCCAAGGCTGCATTTCCTGCCCACAAGTTACTGTTTAGCATGAGGTGCTTGGATTTCCTTTTGAATGTGTGGCCCCTTTGAGAATGTTACTGATACAATGGTGTAAGTCAGGCATTCTCTGCTTTTCACACAGCGCTGGTCAAGTTTCATAGAACATAGAACAGTACAGCACAGAACAGGCCCTTCGGCCCACGATGTTGTGCCGAGCTTTATCTGAAACCAAGATCAAGCTATCCCACTCCCTATCATCCTGGTGTGCTCCATGTGCCTATCCAATAACCGCTTAAATGTTTCTAAAGTGTCTGACTCCACTATCACTGCAGGCAGTCCATTCCACACCCCAACCACTCTCTGCGTAAAGAACCTACCTCTGATATCCGTCCTGTATCTCCCACCACGAACCCTATTGTTATGCCCCCTTGTAATAGCTCCATCCACCCGAGGAAATAGTCTTTGAACGTTCACTCTATCTATCCCCTTCATCATTTTATACACCTCTATTAAGTCTCCCCTCAGCCTCCTCCGCTCCAGAGAGAACAGCCCTAGCTCCCTCAACCTTTCCTCATATGACCTACCCTCCAAACCAGGCGGCATCCTGGTAAATCTCCTCTGCACTCTTTCCAGCGCTTCCACATCCTTCTTATAGTGAGGTGACCAGAACTGCACACAATATTCCAAATGTGGTCTCACCAAGGTCCTGTACAGTTGCAGCATAACCCCACGGCTCTTAAACTCCAACCCCCTGTTAATAAAAGCTAACACACTATAGGCCTTCTTCACAGGTCTATCCACTTGACTGGCAACCTTTAGAGATCTGTGGATATGGACCCCAAGATCTCTCTGTTCCTCCACAGTCTTCAGAACCCTACCTTTGACCCTGTAATCCACATTTAAATTTGTCCTACCAAAATGAATCACCTCACATTTATCAGGGTTAAACTCCATTTGCCATTTTTCAGCCCAGCTTTGCATCCTATCTATGTCTCTTTGCAGCCTACAACAGCCCTCCACCTCATCCACTACTCCACCAATCTTGGTGTCATCAGCAAATTTACTGATCCACCCTTCAGCCCCCTCCTCTAAGTCATTAATAAAAATCACAAAGAGCAGAGGACCAAGCACTGATCCCTGCGGCATACCGCTAGCAACCTGCCTCCAATCCGAAAATTTTCCATCGACCACCACCCTCTGTCTTCGGTCAGACAGCCAGTTACCTATCCAATCGGCCAACTTTCCCTCTATCCCACACCTCCTCACTTTCATCATAAGCCGACCATGGGGGACCTTATCAAACGCCTTACTAAAATCCATGTATATGACATCAACTGCCCTACCTTCATCAACACACTTAGTTACCTCCTCAAAAAATTCTATCAAATTTGTGAGGCACGACTTGCCCTTCACGAATCCGTGCTGACTATCCCGGATTAATCCGCATCTTTCTAAATGGTCGTAAATCCCATCCCTAAGGACCCTTTCCATCAATTTACCAACCACCGAAGTAAGACTAACCGGTCTATAATTACCAGGGTCATTTCTATTCCCTTTCTTAAACAGAGGAACAACATTCGCCATTCTCCAGTCCTCTGGCACCATCCCCGTGGACAGCGAGGACCCAAAGATCAACGCCAAAGGTTCTGCAATCTCATCCCTTGCCTCCCACAGAATCCTACGATACATTTCATCAGGCCCAGGGGACTTATCGACCTTCAGTTTATTGAAAACTGCCAAGACATCCTCCCTCCGAACATCTATTTCCTCCAGCCTATTAGCCTGTAACACCTTCTCTTCCTCAAAAACATGGCCCTTCTCCTTGGTGAACACTGAAGAAAAGTATTCATTCATCACCTCGCCTATCTCTACTGACTCCATACACAAGTTCCCACTACTGTCCTTGACCGGCCCTAACCTCACCCTGGTCATTCTTTTATTCCTCACATAAGAGTAAAAAGCCCTGGGGTTTTCCATGATCCGACCCGCCAAGGACTTCTCATGTCCCCTCCGAGCTCTCCTAAGCCCCTTTTTCAGCTCATTCCTTGCTAACTTGTAACCCTCAATCGAGCCATCTGAACCTTGTTTCCTCATCCCTACATAAGCTTCCCTCTTCCTTTTCACAAGACATTCCACCTCTTTTGTGAACCATGGTTCCCTCACTCGGCCATTTCCTCCCTGCCTGACAGGAACATACCTATCAAGGACATCCAGTATTTGTTCCTTGAAAAAGTTCCACTTTTCATCAGTGCCTTTCCCTGACAGTTTCTGTTCCCATCTTATGCCCCCTAATTCTTGCCTAATCGCATCATAATTACCCCTCCCCCAATTGTAAACCTTGCCCTGCCGTACGGCCCTATCCCTCTCCATTGCAATAACAAAAGACACCGAATTTTGGACACTATCTCCAAATTGCTCTCCCACAACCAAATCTAACACTTGGCCCGGTTCATTTCCCAGTACCAAATCCAATGTGGCCTCACCTCTAGTCGGCCCATCCACATATTGTGTCAGGAAACCCTCCCGCACACACTGCACAAAAACTGCCCCATCCAAACTATTTGACCTACAAAGGTTCCAATCAATATTTGGAAAGTTAAAGTCCCCCATGACAACTACCCTGTGACCCCCACACATATCCATAATCTGCTTAGCAATTTCTTCCTCCACATCTCTATTACCTATTTGGGGGCCTATAGTAAACTCCTAGCAACGTGACCGCTCCTTTCCTATTTCTAACTTCAGCCCATATTACCTCAGTGTGCAGATCCCCCACGAAGTGCCTTTCTGCAGCCGTTAAACTATCCTTGATTAACAATGCCACTCCTCCACCTCTTTTACCAGCTTCCCTACACTTAGTGAAACATCTATACCCCGGAACGTCCAACAACCATTCCTGTCCTTGTTCTACCCACGTCTCCGTAATGGCCACAACATCGTAGTCCCAAGTACCAATCCACGCCCCAAGTTCATCTACCTTGTTCCGGATGCTCCTTGCATTGAAGTAGACACACTTCAACCCACCTTCCTGTCTACCAGTACCCACCCTTGACCCTGATACCTTCCCCAATACCTCACCACCCTCACTGACTTCTGGACTACAACTCCCTTTCCGACTCCCCTGACAAATTAGTTTAAACCCCCCTGAAGAGCCGTAACAAATTTCCCTCCGAGGATATTGGTGCTCCTCTGGTTCAGGTGCACCCCGTCCTGTTTGTACAGGTCCCACCTTCCCCAGAACGTGTTCCAATTATCCACGTATCTGAAACCCTCCCTCCTACACCATCCCTGCAACCACATATTTAACTGCACTCTCTCCCTGTTCCTCAACTCGCTATCACGTGGTACCGGCAACGTACCAGAGATGACCACATGTTTCGTCTTGGCTCTCAGCTTCCAGCCCAGCTCCAGAAATTCCTGCTTTAAATCCCCGTCCCTTCTCTTACCTATGTCATTGGTACCAATGTGCACCACGACTTGTGACTGTTTCCCCTCCCCCTTCAGAATCTGGAAAACACGGTCTGAGACATCACGGACCTTGGCATCCGGTAGGCAACATACCATCCGTGAGTCTCTTTTGCTGCCACAGAACCTCCTATCTATCCCTCTAACTAACGAGTCCCCAATAACTATCGCGCTCCCGCTCTCCCCCTTTCCCTCCCGAGCCACAGAGACGGACACAGTGCTGGAGATCCTCTCACTGCGGCTCCCCACTGGTATGTCATCCCCCTCAACCGTATCCAAAGCGGAATACTTGTTGCGAAGGGGAACGACCACCGGGGATCCCTGCACGGACTGCTTCCTCCCAGCCCCTCTCACCGTCACCCATCTGTTTTCAATCCTCGGAGTAACTGTATTCCTAAAGCTTGTGTCTATGGCCATCTCTGCGTCCCTGATGATCCTAAGTTCATCCAACTCCAGCTCCAGTTCCCCAACACGGTTTTGGAGGAGCTGCAGATGGGTGCACTTCCCACAGGTGTAATCAGTAGGGACACTGTCGTCGTCCCTCACCTCAAACATAGTGCAAGAGGAACATTGCACTGCCTGCACACCCATCCCCTCTAGATACCTTGCCAGTACCAGGTAGAAAGTGCAAAAATGAATTCAACTCACCCCTGCTCGCCCTTTCAGCCTAAGCCCTGTGAGCCAAAGTCTTATAGCTCACACTCTGCTTCCCACACACTACACTGCCCGCTCCCGACGCTGCCCGCTGTATACTGCAGCCTACCTTTTATACTTCACGCGCTTAAAAAACCCTTCCCAGACTCCTTTGCTGCCCACTTCCAGTTTTCACTTTAAACTTGAAAAACTGCTGTTAAAGTAAAGGCCAAAAAAATACACACACTAGCTGACTAATTAAATAAATAAACAATTCAATTAATCTCTCACCAGCACTGCTGCTTTCAATCACCCCTCTCAGCTTGCTCCAGTGGATCAATGAGCTTATTTATTCATGTAACAAGTAGGCTCACATTAACAGTGCAATGACGTTGCTGTGAAAATCTCCTAGTTGCCACACTCCGGCGCCTGCTCGGGTACACTGAGGGAGGATTTAGAATGGTCAGTGCAACTAATCAGCACGTCTTCTGATCTGTGGGAGGAAACCGGAGCACCCGGAGGAAACCCATGCAGACACGGGGAGAACGTGCAGACTCCACACGGGCAGTGACCCAAACCATGGATCAAACCCGGATATCTGGAGCTGTGTGGCAGCAGTGCTAACCACTGTGCCACCATGCCGCCCATACATACAACGAACAAAGGAAAGTACAGCACCGGAACAGGCCCTTCGGCCCTCGAAGTCCCTACCCCCCCATGACTGTGTCCAGCAATCCAAACAGAAGAAAGATGCTCTGGAACGTCCACATTATGGTAAATTCTCAACCTCAGCGTCTCCTGTATTGTGAATTCTCGCTTTATAAACAGGTGTGCTGCTCCCAACTGGTTCTCTGGCTCTTGGCTTCATGCGAAGCTTGTGACCTGGCAGAGGAATGAGCCAAGGTGACGATACTCTTGGCGAGGATGAAGAAAGGGTTGTTGCAATGTATAGGAGAGATGTAAAGGATGGGGGAGCTGACGCGAGATCGATTGAGGAATGATGTATTTTTCGGGGACTTGCCTTAATATTTCCCGGAATTAACCAGCAGTTTGCTGAACATTTCAACATTTACATGTCAACGGAACAGGAGAACGCTGCGTGGGAATGAAAGCAAATGGAGTCAGTAAATGAATACAAAAACAGAAAATGCTGGGAGATCTCAGCAGGTCTGTCAGTATCTGTGGAGAGAGAATAGAGCCAATGTTTCACGTTTGTGTGACCCTTCCTCAGGGACCATTCGTGAGACCATTTTAATGATAATATAAGCAAAGTTGTCAGTAAAGGAGACTATATCCTGAGGGTGTCATCCAAGGTAATCAATAATCAACAAAGAACAAAGGAAAGTACAGCACAGGAACAGGCCCTTCGGCCCTCCAAACCTATGCCGATCATGATGCCCTAACCAAACTACAAAAAACAACTTCTGCCCTTACTCGGGACTGTCGGGGGTGAGAACCTTAAAACGATCACTATTACTAAAGAGGTAGTGCTGGGTAGGCTAATAGAACTAAAGGTAGACAAGTCCAAAGATGTGCGGGTTAGGTTGATTGGCCAGGTTTAAAAAATTGCCCCTTAGAGTCCTGGGATGCGTAGGTGAGAGGGATTAGCGGGTAAAATATGTGGGGGTAGGGCCTGGGTGGGATTGTGGTCGGTGCAGACTCGATGGGCCGAATGGCCTCCTTCTGCACTGTAGGGTTTCAATGATATTCTATGATATTCCCCTGGTCCGGATGGAATGCATCCCAGGGCACTAAATGAAACGGAAGAAGTAATAGCAAATTCATCAGTTGTAATTTTTCAAAATTCACTGGACTCTGGGGAGGTGCCAGCTGATTGGAAAATAGCTAATGTGACGCCACTGTTTAAAAAAGGAGGTAGACAAAAGGCAGGTAACTACAGGCCGGTTAGCTTAACATCCGTAGTTGGGAAAATGCTGGAATCTATCATTAAGGAAGAAATAACAGGACACCTGGACAAGAATGGTTCAATCAAGCAGACGCAGCATGGATTCTTGAAGGGAAAGCCATGTTTGACTAATTTACTGGAATTCTTTGAGGATACGACGAGTGCAGTTGACAGAGGGGAACCGGTGGATGTTGTGTAAATAGATTTCCAGAAGGCATTCGATAAGGTGCCTCACAAACGGTTGTTGCAGAAGATAAAGGTACACGGAGTTGGGGGTAAAGTGTTAGCCTGGATTGAGGATTGGCTATGTAACAGAAAGCAGAGAGTCGGAATAAATGGGTGCTTTTCCGGTTGGCAATCAATGACTAGTGGCGTGCCGCAGGGATCGGTGCTGGGGCCTCAACTATTTACCATATACATAGACGATCTGAAGGAGGTGAGCGAGTGTAGGGTAACAAAGTTTGCGGATGACACAAAGATGAGTGGGAAAGCAAATTGCGTGGAGGACACAGAGAGTCTGCAGAGAGATTTGGATCGGCTAAGTCAGTGGGCAAGGATCTGGCAGATGGAGTATAACGTTGGTAAGTGTGAGGTTATCCACTTTGGAAGGAATAATAGTAAAATGGACTCTTATTTAAACGGTGAAGAATTACAACATGCTACTGTGCAGAGGGACCTGGGGGTCCTTGTGCATGAATCACAAAAACTCAGTTTGCAGGTGCAGCAGGTGATCAAGAAGGCAAATGGAATGTTGGCCTTTATCGTGAGAGGGATGGAGTATAAAAGCAGGGAGGTCTTGCTGCAACTGTACAGGGTACTGGTGAGGCCGCACCTAGAGTACTGTGTACAGTTTTGGTCCCCTTATTTACGAAAGGATATATTAGCTTTGGAGGGGGTACAGAGAAGGTTCACCAGGTCGATTCCGGAGATGAGGGGGTCAGCTTATGAGGAGAGATTGAGTAGACTGGGCCTGTACTCATTGGAGTTTAGAAGGTTGAGGGGAGATCTTATGGAGACATAAAAGATAATGAAGGGGCTAAACAGGTTAGAAGAAGTGAGGTTATTCCCACTTACAATGGAAACAAGAACTCGGGGGCATAGCTTCAAAATATGGGGGAGTCAATTTAGAACAGAGTTGAGGAGGAACTTCTTCTCCAAAAGCTTAGTGAATCTTTAGAATTCTCTGCCCAATGAAGCAGTCGATGCTACCTCGTTAAATATGTTTAAGTCACAGATAGATAGATTTTTAACCATTAAGGGAATTAAGGGTTATGGGGAGCGGGCGGGTAAGTGGCACTGAACCCACTATCAGATCAGCCATGATTTTATTGAATGGCGGAGCAGGCTTGAGGGGCTAGATGGCCTACTCCTGCTCCTATTTCTTATGTTCTTATGTTCTAACATTCCAGTCTATTGTTGTCAGATTCTGATCCAGTATTGTAACATCCCGTTCTATTATTCCCAGATCCTGACCCAGTATTGGAACATTCCAGTCTATTGTTCTCAGATTCTGCTGCAGTATTGGAACATCCCGGTTCATTGTTCCCTGACTCTGATCCAGCATTGGAACATTACACTCTCTTGTTCTCAGATTCCGATCCTGTTTGGGAACATTGCAGTCTATTGTTCTCAGATTCTGATCCTGTATTGGAACATTACAGTCTATTGTTCTCAGATTCTGCTGCAGTATTGGAACATCCCGGTCCATTGTTCCCTGACTCTGATCCAGCATTGGAACATTACACTCCCTTGTTCTCAGATTCTGATCCTGTTTGGGAACATTGAAGTCTATTGTTCTCAAATTCTTATCCAGTACTTGAACATTACAGTCTATTGTTCTCAGAGTCCGATCCATTATTCGAACATTGCAGTCTGTTGTTCTCAGATTCTGATCCAGTATTGGGACATTACAATCTATTGTTCTCAGATTCTGATCCACGATTCGGACATCCCAGTCCATTGTGACCTGATTCTGATCCATTATTGGAACATTACTCTTTTGCCCTCAGATTCAGATTCATTATTGGAACATTCCAGTCTTTTGTTCTCAAATTCTGATCCTGTGCTGGAACATTACAGAGTTTTATTCTCAGATTATGATCCTTTGGTGGAACATTACAGTCTATTGTTCTCAGATTCTGATCCACTCATCGGACATCCCAGTCCATTGTTACCTGATTCTGATCCATTATTGGAACATTAGTATAATGTCCTCAGATTCGGATTCATTATTGGAACATTACAGTCTGTTGTTCTCAAATTGTAATCCTGTGCTGGAGCATTACAGAGGTTTGTTCTCAGATTATGATCCTTTAGTGCAACATGACAGTCTATTGTTCTCAGATTGTGATCCAGTATTGCAACATTGCAGTCTATTGTTCTCAGATTCTGATCCATTATTGGAACATTACAATCTATTGTTCTCAGATTCTGATCCATTATTGGAACATTGCAATCTATTGTTCTCAGATTCTGATCCATTATTGGAACATTGCAATCTATTGTTCTCAGATTCTGATCCATTATTGGAACATTGCAGTCTATTGTTCTCACATTCTGATCCATTATTGGAACATTTCAGTCTATTGTTCTCAGATTCTGATCCATTATTGGAACATTGCAGTCTATTGCTCTCAGAATCTGATCCAAAATTGGACCATTACAGTCTGTTGTACATAAATTCTGATCCATTATTGGAACATTACAGTCGATTGTTCTCAGATTCTGACCCATTATTGGAAAATTGCAGTCTGTTTTTCTCTGGTTCTGAACCAATATTGGAACATTACAGCCTATTGTTCTCAGATTCTGATCCACTAATCGGACATCCCAGTCCATTGTTACCTGATTCTGATCCATTATTGGAACATTAGTCTATTGTCCTCAGATTCGGATTCATTATTGGAACATTACAGTCTGTTGTTCTCAAATTGTGATCCTGTGCTGGAGCATTACAGAGTTTTGTTCTCAGATTATGATCCTTTAGTGCAACATTACAGTCTATTGTTCTCAGATTGTGATCCAGTATTCCAACATTGCAGTCTATTCTTTTCAGAATCTGAGCCAGTATTGGACCATTACAGTCTGTTGTACTCAAATTCTGATCCAGTATTGAAACATCCCTTTCCATTGTTGCCAGACTCTGAACCAGAATTGGAACATTAGAGTCTTATATTCTCAGATTCTCATCCAGTATTGGATCATTGCAGTCTCTTGTTCTCAGAATCTGAACCAGGATTGGAACATTGCAGTCTTTTGTTCTCAGAATCTGAACCAGTATTGGAACATTGCAGTCTATTGTTCTGAGATTCTGCTCAATGATTGGAACATTGCATTCTGTTGTTCTCAGATTCAGATCACTTAATGTAATATTACAGTCTGTTGTTCTGATATTCTGATCCAGTATTGGAACATTACAGTCTATTGTTCCCAGAGTCCGATCCGTTACTCGAACATTGCAGCCTATTGTTCTCAGACTCTGATCCAGTATTGGAACAGGGCAATGTATTGTTCTCGGATTCTGATCCATTATTGGAAAATTGCACTCTATTTTCTCACAGTGTGAATCAAGATTGGAACATTACAGCCTATTGTTCTCAGAGTTCGATCCAGTATTCGAACATTGCAGTCGATTGTTCTCAGATTCTGATCCAGTATTAGATCAGAATAGTCGACTGATTTCAGATTCTGATCCATCATTGCCACATCCCGGTCCCGTGTTCCCAGATTCAGATGAATTATTGGAACATTACAGTGTATTGTTCTCAGATTATGATGCTTTATTGAAACATTACCGTCTATTATTCTCAGATTATGATCCAGTATTGAAACTTTGCTGTCTATTGATCTCAGATTCTGATCCAGTATTGGGACATTACAATCTATTGTTCTCAGATTCTGATCCATTTTTGGAACATTACAGTTTATTGTTCTCAAATTCTGATCCAGTGTTGGAATATTACATTCTATTGTTCTCAGATTCTCAGATCCAGTGTTGGAATATCATAGAAGAAAATCATAGAAACCCTACAGTGCAGAAGGAGGCCATTCGGCCCATCGAGTCTGCACCGACCCCAATCCCACCCAGGCCCGACCCCGACATATTTACCCGCTAATCCCTCTAACCTACGCATCCCAGGATTCCATGGGGCAATTTTTTAACCTGGCCAATCAACATAACCCGCACATCTCTGGACAGTGTGAGGAAACCGGAGCACCCGGAGGAAACCCACGCAGACACGAGGAGAATGTGCAAACTCCACACAGACACTGACCCGAGCCGGGAATTGAACCCAGGCCCCTGGAGCTGTGAAGCAGCAGTGCTAACCACTGCGCTACCGTGCCGCCCAGTATTGCAGTCTATTGTTCTCGGATTCTGATCCAGTGTTGGAATATTACATTCTATTGTTCACAGATTCGGATCCACTATTGTAACAGCCCGGTCTATTGTTCCCACTTTCTGATCCATTATTTGAAGATTACAGCCTTTGGTTCTCCGATTCTGATCCATTATTGGAACATTACAGTCTATTGATCTCAGATTCTGATCCATTATTGGAACATTGTAGTCTATTGTTCCCAGATTCTGATCCAATATTGGAACTTTGCAGTGTCTTGTTCTCTGATTCTGATCCAGGATTGGACCATTGCAGTCTATTGTTCCCAGATTCTGATCCATAATCAAACATTACTGTGTTTTGTTCTCAGATTCTGATCCATTAATGGGACATCCATGTCTATTGTTCTCAGATTCTGATACATTATTGGAACATTACAGTCTATTGGTCTCAGATTCTGATCCAGTATTGGAATCCAGTATTCAATCCAGTATTGGAACATTGCAGTCTATTTCTCTCAGATTCTGATCCATTACAGGAACAACCCCGGACCATTGTTCCCACACTCTGATTCAGAATTGAAACTTTGCAGAATTTGTGTTGGAATATCATAGAAGAAAATCATAGAAACCCTACAGTGCAGAAGGAGGCCATTCGGCCCATCGAGTCTGCACCGACCACAATCCCACCCAGGCCCGACCCCGACATATTTACCCGCTAATCCCTCTAACCTACGCATCCCAGGATTCCATGGGGCAATTTTTTAACCTGGCCAATCAACATAACCCGCACATCTCTGGACAGTGTGAGGAAACCGGAGCACCCGGAGGAAACCCACGCAGACACGAGGAGAATGTGCAAACTCCACACAGACACTGACCCGAGCCGGGAATTGAACCCAGGCCCCTGGAGCTGTGAAGCAGCAGTGCTAACCACTGCGCTACCGTGCCGCCCAGTATTGCAGTCTATTGTTCTCGGATTCTGATCCAGTGTTGGAATATTACATTCTATTGTTCACAGATTCGGATCCACTATTGTAACAGCCCGGTCTATTGTTCCCACTTTCTGATCCATTATTTGAAGATTACAGCCTTTGGTTCTCCGATTCTGATCCATTATTGGAACATTACAGTCTATTGATCTCAGATTCTGATCCATTATTGGAACATTGTAGTCTATTGTTCCCAGATTCTGATCCAATATTGGAACTTTGCAGTGTCTTGTTCTCTGATTCTGATCCAGGATTGGACCATTGCAGTCTATTGTTCCCAGATTCTGATCCATAATCAAACATTACTGTGTTTTGTTCTCAGATTCTGATCCATTAATGGGACATCCATGTCTATTGTTCTCAGATTCTGATACATTATTGGAACATTACAGTCTATTGGTCTCAGATTCTGATCCAGTATTGGAATCCAGTATTCAATCCAGTATTGGAACATTGCAGTCTATTTCTCTCAGATTCTGATCCATTATAGGAACAACCCCGGACCATTGTTCCCACACTCTGATTCAGAATTGAAACTTTGCAGAATTTGTGTTGGAATATCATAGAAGAAAATCATAGAAACCCTACAGTGCAGAAGGAGGCCATTCGGCCCATCGAGTCTGCACCGACCACAATCCCACCCAGGCCCGACCCCGACATATTTACCCGCTAATCCCTCTAACCTACGCATCCCAGGATTCCATGGGGCAATTTTTTAACCTGGCCAATCAACATAACCCGCACATCTCTGGACAGTGTGAGGAAACCGGAGCACCCGGAGGAAACCCACGCAGACACGAGGAGAATGTGCAAACTCCACACAGACACTGACCCGAGCCGGGAATTGAACCCAGGCCCCTGGAGCTGTGAAGCAGCAGTGCTAACCACTGCGCTACCGTGCCGCCCAGTATTGCAGTCTATTGTTCTCGGATTCTGATCCAGTGTTGGAATATTACATTCTATTGTTCACAGATTCGGATCCACTATTGTAACAGCCCGGTCTATTGTTCCCACTTTCTGATCCATTATTTGAAGATTACAGCCTTTGGTTCTCCGATTCTGATCCATTATTGGAACATTACAGTCTATTGATCTCAGATTCTGATCCATTATTGGAACATTGTAGTCTATTGTTCCCAGATTCTGATCCAATATTGGAACTTTGCAGTGTCTTGTTCTCTGATTCTGATCCAGGATTGGACCATTGCAGTCTATTGTTCCCAGATTCTGATCCATAATCAAACATTACTGTGTTTTGTTCTCAGATTCTGATCCATTAATGGGACATCCATGTCTATTGTTCTCAGATTCTGATACATTATTGGAACATTACAGTCTATTGGTCTCAGATTCTGATCCAGTATTGGAATCCAGTATTCAATCCAGTATTGGAACATTGCAGTCTATTTCTCTCAGATTCTGATCCATTACAGGAACAACCCCGGACCATTGTTCCCACACTCTGATTCAGAATTGAAACTTTGCAGAATTTGTGTTGGAATATCATAGAAGAAAATCATAGAAACCCTACAGTGCAGAAGGAGGCCATTCGGCCCATCGAGTCTGCACCGACCACAATCCCACCCAGGCCCGACCCCGACATATTTACCCGCTAATCCCTCTAACCTACGCATCCCAGGATTCCATGGGGCAATTTTTTAACCTGGCCAATCAACATAACCCGCACATCTCTGGACAGTGTGAGGAAACCGGAGCACCCGGAGGAAACCCACGCAGACACGAGGAGAATGTGCAAACTCCACACAGACACTGACCCGAGCCGGGAATTGAACCCAGGCCCCTGGAGCTGTGAAGCAGCAGTGCTAACCACTGCGCTACCGTGCCGCCCAGTATTGCAGTCTATTGTTCTCGGATTCTGATCCAGTGTTGGAATATTACATTCTATTGTTCACAGATTCGGATCCACTATTGTAACAGCCCGGTCTATTGTTCCCACTTTCTGATCCATTATTTGAAGATTACAGCCTTTGGTTCTCCGATTCTGATCCATTATTGGAACATTACAGTCTATTGATCTCAGATTCTGATCCATTATTGGAACATTGTAGTCTATTGTTCCCAGATTCTGATCCAATATTGGAACTTTGCAGTGTCTTGTTCTCTGATTCTGATCCAGGATTGGACCATTGCAGTCTATTGTTCCCAGATTCTGATCCATAATCAAACATTACTGTGTTTTGTTCTCAGATTCTGATCCATTAATGGGACATCCATGTCTATTGTTCTCAGATTCTGATACATTATTGGAACATTACAGTCTATTGGTCTCAGATTCTGATCCAGTATTGGAATCCAGTATTCAATCCAGTATTGGAACATTGCAGTCTATTTCTCTCAGATTCTGATCCATTATAGGAACAACCCCGGACCATTGTTCCCACACTCTGATTCAGAATTGAAACTTTGCAGAATTTGAGAACAACAGACTGTAATGTTCCAATAATTGATCTGAATCTGAGAACAAATGACTGCAATGTTCTAATACTGGCTCAGATACTGAGAACAATAAACTGTAATGTTCCAATACTGGATCAGAATCTGAGAATATTCGACTGCAATGTTCGAATAATGGATCAGAATCTGAGAAGAATCGATTTCATTGTTCAGATACTGGGCCAGAATCTGAGAATATTAGACTGTAATGTTCCAATTCTGGTTCAGAGTCTGGGAACAATGGAAAGGGATGTTCCAATAATGGATCAGAATCTGAGAACAATAGACTACAATTATCCAGTAATGGATCAGAATCTGAGAACAATCAACTCTAATGTTCCAATACTGGATCAGAATCTGAAAACAGTAGACTGTAATTTTCCAATACCGGTTCAGAATCTGAGACAAATAGACGGCAATTTTCCAATAATGGAACAGAAACTGAGAATAACAGACCGTAATGCTCCAATAATGGATCACAATCTAGGAACAATAGGCTGTCATGTTCCAATAATGAATCAGAATCTGGAAAAAATGGACAGCGATGTTCCAATAATGGATAAGATTCTAAGAAAAATACACTGTAATGTTCCAATACTGAATATGAAACTGAGAACAAGAGACTGCAATGTTCCAATAATTTATCAGAATCTGAGAACGAGGGGTTTTAATGTTCCAATACAGATTAGAATCTGGGAACACTAGACTATAATGTTCCAATAATGAATCAGAATCTGAGAGCATTAGACTGTAATGTTTCAAGAATTGATCAGACTCTGAAATCAATAGACTGCAATGTTCCAATAATGGCTCAGAATTTGAGAACAATAGACAGTAATGTTAAAATACTGGATCAGAATCTGAGATCAATAGACTGTAATGTTCCAATACTGGATCAGAATCTGAGATCAATAGACTGTAATGTTCCAATACTGGATCAGAATCTGAGGTCCATAGACTGCAATGTTCCAATAATGAATCAGAAGCTGAGAAAAATACACTCTCATATTTACTTTATCGGAATCTGAGATCAATAGACTGCAAAGTTCCAATACTGGATCAGAATCTGGGAACAATAGAGCGGGATGTTCCAATAATTGATCAGAATCTCAAAACTATAGGCTGTAATTTTCCAATACTGGATTACAATTTGGGAACAATAGACCAGGATTTTACAATACTGGATCAGAATATGAGAAAAATAGACTGCAATGTTCCAATACTGGATCAGAATCTGAGAACAGTAGGCTGTAATGTTCCAATAATGGATCAGAATCTGAAAACTATAGGCTGTAATATTCCAATACTGGATTAGAATCTGGGAACAATAGACCGGGATTTTACAACACTGGATCAGAATCTGAGAATAATAGACTGGAATGTTCCAATGTTAGATCAGTATTTGAGAACAATGCACTGCAATGTTCGAATAATGGATCGGACTCTGAGAACAATAGACTGTAATGTTCAAATACTGGTTCAGAATCTGAGAAAATTTGACTGCAATTTTCCAATAATGGATCAGACTCTATGAACAATAGTCTGTAATGTTCCTACACTGGATCATAATCTGAGAACAAAATACACTGCAATGTTCAAATAATCGATCGGACTCTGAGAACAAGAGGTTGTAATGTTCCAATCCTGGTTCAGAACCTGAGGAAAATAGACTGCAATTTTCCAATAATGGATCAGAATCTGAGAACAAAAGACTGTCACGTTCCAATATTGGATCAGAATCTGAGAACAACAGACAGTAATGTTCCAATAAAGGATCAGAATTTGAGAACAACACTGTAATGTCCTAATGATTGGTCAGAATCTAAACAATAGACTGAAATGTTCCAGTACTGGTTCAGAATCTGAGAAAAAGAGACTGCAATGTTCCAATATTGGATCAGAATCGAAGAACAATAGACTGTAATGATCCAATAAAGGATCATAATCTGAGAACAATAGACGGAAATGTTCCAATAAAGATTAGAATTTGAGAACAACACTGCAAGGTTCCAATCATTGATCAGAATCTGAATAAAAGACTGTAATGTTCCAATACTGGATCAGAATCTGAGAACAATCCACCGGGATATTACAATGATGGATCAGGATCTGAGATCATGAGACTGTAATGTTCCAACGCGAGATCAGAATCTGAGAACAATACAGTGCAATGTTCGAATAATGGATCGGAGTCTGAGAACAATAGACTGTAATGTTCCACTACTGGTTCAGAATCTGAGAAAAATAGACTGCAATTTTTCCAATAATAGATCAGAACCTGAGAACAACAGACAGTAATGTTCCAATCATTGATCAGAATCTGAACAATAGACTGTAATGTTCTAATACTGGATCAGAATCTGTGAACAACGGACCGGGATATTACAATGATGGATCCGAATCTGAACAATAGACTGTAATGTTAGAATAATTGAACAGAATTTGAGAACAATAGACTGCAATGTTCCAGCACTGGATCAGAATCTGAGAACAACAGACTGTAATGTTCCAATCATTGATCTGAATCTGAAAAATAGACTGAAATGTTCTAATACTAGATCGGAATCTGAGAACAATACACTGCAATGTTCGAAAAATGGATCAGACTCTGAGAACAATAGACTGTAATGTTCCAATACTGGTTCAGAATCTGAGAAAAATAGACTGAAAAGTTTCAATACTGGATCAGAATGTGGGAACAATGGTCCGGGTTGTTCTTATAATGGAGCAGAATCTGAGAAAAATAGACTGCAATGTTCCAATACTGCATCAGAATGTGGGAACCATGGTCCGGGTTGTTCCTATAATGGATTAGAATCTGAGAAAAATATAATCTGATATCAATAGACTGTAATATTCCAATACTGGATCAGAATCTGAGAACAATAGACTGCAACGTTCCAATAATGGATCAGAATCTGAGAACAATAGACTGTAATGTTCCAAGAAAGGATTATAATCTGAGAACAATGGAATGCAATGTTCCAATACTGGATCAGAATTTGAGAACAACAGATTGTAATGTTCCAATCATTGATCAGAAACTGAGAACAATAGACTGCAATGTTCCAATACTGGATCAGAATCGGAGAACATTAGACTGTATGTTCCAATACTGGTTCATAGAACATAGAACAGTACAGCACAGAACAGGCCCTTCGGCCCACGATGTTGTGCCGAGCTTTATCTGAAACCAAGATCAAGCTATCCCACTCCCTATCATCCTGGTGTGCTCCATGTGCCTATCCAATAACCGCTTAAATGTTTCTAAAGTGTCTGACTCCACTATCACTGCAGGCAGTCCATTCCACACCCCAACCACTCTCTGCGTAAAGAACCTACCTCTGATATCCGTCCTGTATCTCCCACCACGAACCCTATAGTTATGCCCCCTTGTAATAGCTCCATCCACCCGAGGAAATAGTCTTTGAACGTTCACTCTATCTATCCCCTTCATCATTTTATACACCTCTATTAAGTCTCCCCTCAGCCTCCTCCGCTCCAGAGAGAACAGCCCTAGCTCCCTCAACCTTTCCTCATATGACCTACCCTCCAAACCAGGCAGAATCCTGGTAAATCTCCTCTGCACTCCTTCCAGCGCTTCCACATCCTTCCTATAGTGAGGTGACCAGAACTGCACACAATATTCCAAATGTGGTCTCACCAAGGTCCTGTACAGTTGCAGCATAACCCCACGGCTCTTAAACTCCAACCCCCTGTTAATAAAAGCTAACACACTATAGGCCTTCTTCACAGCTCTATCCACTTGACTGGCAACCTTTAGAGATCTGTGGATATGGACCCCAAGATCTCTATGTTCCTCCACAGTCTTCAGAACCCTACCTTTGACCCTGTAATCCACATTTAAATTTGTCCTACCAAAATGAATCACCTCACATTTATCAGGGTTAAACTCCATTTGCCATTTTTCAGCCCAGCTTTGCATCCTATCTATGTCTCTTTGCAGCCTACAACAGCCCTCCACCTCATCCACTACTCCACCAATCTTGGTGTCATCAGCAAATTTACTGATCCACCCTTCAGCCCCCTCCTCTAAGTCATTAATAAAAATCACAAAGAGCAGAGGACCAAGCACTGATCCCTGCGGCACACCGCTAGCAACCTGCCTCCAATCCGAAAATTTTCCATCGACCACCACCCTCTGTCTTCGGTCAGACAGCCAGTTACCTATCCAATCGGCCAACTTTCCCTCTATCCCACACCTCCTCACTTTCATCATAAGCCGACCATGGGGGACCTTATCAAACGCCTTACTAAAATCCATGTATATGACATCAACTGCCCTACCTTCATCAACACACTTAGTTACCTCCTCAAAAAATTCTATCAAATTTGTGAGGCACGACTTGCCCTTCACGAATCCGTGTTGACTATCTCGGATTAATCCGCATCTTTCTAAATGGTCGTAAATCCCATCCCTAAGGACCCTTTCCATCAATTTACCAACCACCGAAGTAAGACTAACCGGTCTATAATTACCAGGGTCATTTCTATTCCCTTTCTTAAACAGAGGAACAACATTCGCCATTCTCCAGTCCTCTGGCACCATCCCCGTGGACAGCGAGGACCCAAAGATCAACGCCAAAGGCTCTGCAATCTCATCCCTTGCCTCCCAAAGAATCCTAGGATACATTTCATCAGGCCCAGGTGACTTATCGACCTTCAGTTTATTCAAAACTGCCAAGACATCCTCCATCCGAACATCTATTTCCTCCAGCCTATTAGCCTGTAACACCTTCTCTTCCTCAAAAACATGGCCCCTCTCCTTGGTGAACACTGAAGAAAAGTATTCATTCATCACCTCGCCTATCTCTACTGACTCCATACACAAGTTCCCACTACTGTCCTTGACCGGCCCTAACCTCACCCTGGTCATTCTTTTATTCCTCACATAAGAGTAAAAAGCTTTGGGGTTTTCCTTGATCCGACCCGCCAAGGACTTCTCATGTCCCCTCCTAGCTCTCCTAAGCCCCTTTTTCAGCTCATTCCTTGCTAACTTGTAACCCTCAATCAAGCCATCTGAACCTTGTTTCCTCATCCCTACATAAGCTTCCCTCTTCCTTTTCACAAGACATTCCACCTCTTTTGTGAACCATGGTTCCCTCACTCGGCCATTTCCTCCCTGCCTGACAGGAACATACCTATCAAGGACATCCAGTATTTGTTCCTTGAAAAAATTCCACTTTTCATTAGTTCCTTTCTCTGACAGTTTCTGTTCCCAACTTATGCCCCCTAATTCTTGCCTAATCGCATCATAATTACCCCTCCCCCAATTGTAAACCTTGCCCTGCCGTACGGCCCTATCCCTCTCCATTGCAATAACAAAAGACACCGAATTGTGGTCACTATCTCCAAATTGCTCTCCCACAACCAAATCTAACACTTGGCCCGGTTCATTTCCCAGTACCAAATCCAATGTGGCCTCACCTCTAGTCGGCCCATCCACATATTGTGTCAGAGTCTGGGAACAATGGAAGGGATGATCCAATAATGGATGAGAATCTGAGAACAATACACTGTAGTCTTCCAATAATAGATGACAATGTGGGAACAATGGAACGGGCTCTTCCTATAAAGGATCAGAATCTGAGAGCAACAGACTGCAATGTTCCAATACTGGATCATAATCTGAGAACAATAGACTGTAATGTTCCAATACTGGATCAGAATCTGAGAAAAGTGGACCGGGATATTACAATGATGGATCATAATCTGAGATCCATTGACTCATGTCCCAATCCAGGATCAGAATCTGAGAACAATAGACTGAAATGTTCGAATGCTGGATGGGACTCTGGGAACAATACGCTGTAATTGTTTCGGACTCTGAGAAAAAAACACACTGGAAATTTCCAATAATGGATAAGTTTCTGTGAACAATAGATTGTAATGTTTCAATGCTGGATCAGAATCTGAGAACAATACACTGCAAAGTTTGAATACTGGATCGGACTCTGAGAACAATAGGTGTAATGTTCCAATCCTGGTTCAGAATCTGAGAAAAATAGACTGCAATTATCCAATAATGGATCAGATTTTGAGAACAATAGACGGTCATGTTCCAATACTGGGTCAGAATCGGAGAACATTAGACTGCAATTATCCAATAATGGATCAGATTTTGAGAACAATAGACGGTCATGTTCCAATACTGGGTCAGAATCGGAGAACATTAGACTGTAATGTTCAAATGCTGGTTCAAAGTCTGGGAACAATGGAAAGAGATTTTCCAATAATGGATGAGTATCTGGGAACAATACACACTAATGTTCCAATAATGGATGACCATGTGGGAACAATGGACGGGGATGCTCTAATAATGGATCGGAATCTGAGAAAAATAGACTGCAATTTTCCAATAATGGATCAGAATCCGAGAACAATAGTCCATCATGTTCCAATAATGGATGGCAATGTCGGGAAAATGGACCGGGATGTTCTAATAAAGGATCAGATTCTGAGAACAATGAACTGCAATGTTCCAATAATGGAGCAGAATCTGAGAACAATAGACTGTAATGTTCCAGCACTGGATCAGAATCTGGGAACAATGGAGCGGAATGTTACAGTACTGGACCAGAATCTGAGAACAATAGATTGTAATGTCCCAATACTGGATCAGAATCTGAGAACAATAGACTGCAATGTTTCAATACTGGATCAGATTCTGAGAGCAATAGACTGTAAAGTTCCAATACTGGTTCAGAATCTGAGAACAATCGACTGTAATGTTCCAAGAAAGGATTATAATCTGAGAACAATGGAATGCAATGTTCCAATACTGGATCAGAATTTGAGAACAACAGATTGTAATGTTCCAATCATTGATCAGAAACTGAGAACAATAGACTGCAATGATCCAATACTGGATCAGAAACTGAGAACAATAGACTGTAATGTTCCAATACTGGATCATAATCTGAGAACAATACACAGGGATGCTCCAATACTGGATCAGAATCTGAGAACAATTGACTGTAATGTTCCAATAAAGGATCATAATCTGAGAACAATAGACTGTAATGTTTCAATACTGGATCAGAATCTGAGAACAATTGACTGTAATGTTCCAATAAAGGATCATAATCTGAGAACAATAGACTGTAATGTTTCAATACTGGATCAGAATCTGAGAACAATAGACTGTAATGTTTCAATACTGGATCAGAATCTGAGAACAATGGACGGGGATATTACAGTGATGGGTCAGAATCTCAGATCAATAGACTGTAATGTTCCAATACTGGATCGGAATCTGAGAACAATAGACTGCAATGTTCCAATACTGGATCAGAATGTGGGAACAATGGTACGGGTTGTTCCTACAATGGATCAGAATCTGAGAAAGATAGACTGCAATGTTCCAAAAAAGGATCATAATCTGAGAACAACAGACTGCAATGTTAGAATAATTGAACAGATTCCGAAAACAATCGACTGCAGTGTTCCAACACTGGATCAGAATCTGAGAACAATAGACTGTAATGTTCCAATAAAGGATCAGAATTTGAGAACAACACTGTAATGTTCCAAACATTGATCAGAATCTGAACAATAGACTGCAATGTTCCAATACTGGATAATAATCTGAGAACAATACACTGTAATGTTACAAAACTGGTTCAGAATCAGAGAACAACACACTGTAATGTTCCAATACTGAATCAGATACTGAGAACAGTGGACCGGGAGATTACAATGATGGGTTAGAATCTGAGATCAATAGACAGTCATGTTCCAATACTGGAGCAGAATCTGAGAACAAGAGACCACAATGTGAGAATAATTGAACAGAATCTGAGAACAATAGACCGCAATGTTAGAATAATTGAACAGAATCTGAGAACAATAGACTACAATGTTCCAATAATGCATCAGAATCTGAGACAAATAGACTGCTAAGTTCCAATACTGGATCAGAATCTGAGAACAACAGACTGTGATGTTCCAATCGTTGATCAGAATCTGAACAATAGACTGTAATGTTCCAATACTGGGTCAGAATCTGAGAACAATGGGGCGGGATATTACAATGATGGATCAGAATCTGAGATCAATAGGCCGTAATGTTCCAATACTGGAGCAGAGTCTGAGAACAATAGACTGCAATGATCCAATACTGGATCAGAAACTGAGAACAATAGACTGTAATGTTCCAGCACTGGATCAGAATCTGGGAACAATAGAGCGGAATGTTACAGTACTGGACCAGAATCTGAGAACAATAGATTGTAATGTCCCAATACTGGATCAGAATCTGAGAACAATAGACTGCAATGATCCAATACTGGTTCAGAATTTGAGAGCAATAGACTGTAAAGTTTCAATACTGGTTCAGAATTTGAGAGCAATAGACTGTAAAGTTCCAATACTGGTTCAGAATCTGAGAACAATAGACTGTAATGTTCCAAGAAAGGATTATTATCTGAGAACAATGGAATGCAATGTTCCAATACTGGATCAGAATTTGAGAACAACAGATTGTAATGTTGCAATCATTGATCAGAAACTGAGAACAATAAACTGCAATGATCCAAGACTGGATCATAATCTGAGAACAATAGACAGGGATGCTCCAATACTGGATCAGAATCTGAGAACAATTGACTGTAATGTTCCAATAAAGGATCTTAATCTGAGAACAATAGACTGTAATGTTCCAATACTGGATCAGAATCTGAGAACAATGGACGGGGATATTACAATGATGGGTCAGAATCTCAGATCAATAGACTGTAATGTTCCATTACTGGATCAGAATCTGAGAACAATAGACCACAATGTGAGAATAATTGCACAGAATCTGAGAACAAGAGACTGCAATGTTCCAATAATGGATCAGAATCTGAGATCAGTGGACTGGGATATTACAACGATGGATCAGAATCTGTGATCAATAGACAGTCATGTTCCAATACTGGAGCAGAATCTGAGAAAAAAAGACTGTAATGTTCCAATAAACGATCAGAATTTGAGAACAACAGACTGTGATATTCCAATCGTTGATCAGAATCTGAACAATAGACTGTAATGTTCCAATACTGGATCAGAATCTGAGAACAATAGACCACAATGTGAGAATAATTGCAAGAATCTGAGAACAAGAGAGTGCAATGTTCCAATAATGGATCAGAATCTGAGAAATATAAACTGTAATGTACCAATAATGGATCAGAATCTGAGAACAATAGACTGCAAAGTTTCAATACTGCATCAGAATCTGAGAAAAAGAGACTGCTAAGTTCCAATACTGGATCAGAATGTGGGAACAATGGTCCGGGTTGTTCCAATAATGGATCAGAATCTGAGACAAATAGACTGTAATGTTGCAATACTGGATCAGAATCTGAGACAAACAGATTGCAATGTTCCAAGGCTGGATCAGAATCTGAGAACAATAGACTGTAATGTTCCAATAAACGATCAGAATTTGAGAACAACAGACTGTGATGTTCCAATCGTTGATCAGAATCTGAACAATAGACTGTAATGTTCCAATACTGGATCAAAATCTGAGAACAATAGACCACAATGTGAGAATAATTGCAAGAATCTGAGAACAAGAGAGTGCAATGTTCCAATAATGGATCAGAATCTGAGAAATATAAACTGTAATGTACCAATAATGGATCAGAATCTGAGAACAATAGACTGCAATGATCCAATACTGGATCAGAAACTGAGAACAATAGACTGTAATGTTCCAGCACTGGATCAGAATCTGGGAACAATAGAGCGGAATGTTACAGTACTGGACCAGAATCTGAGAACAATAGATTGTAATGTCCCAATACTGGATCAGAATCTGAGAACAATAGACTGCAATGTTTCAATACTGTATCAGATTCTGAGAGCAATAGACTGTAAAGTTCCAATACTGGTTCAGAATCTGAGAACAATAGACTGTAATGTTCCAAGAAAGGATTATAATCTGAGAACAATGGAATGCAATGTTCCAATACTGGATCAGAATTTGAGAACAACAGATTGTAATGTTCCAATCATTGATCAGAAACTGAGAACAATAGACTGCAATGATCCAATACTGGATCATAATCTGAGAACAATAGACAGGGATGCTCCAATACTGGATCAGAATCTGAGAACAATTGACTGTAATGTTCCAATAAAGGATCTTAATCTGAGAACAATAGACTGTAATGTTCCAATACTGGATCAGAATCTGAGAACAATGGACGGGGATATTACAATGATGGGTCAGAATCTCAGATCAATAGACTGTAATGTTCCATTACTGGATCAGAATCTGAGAACAATAGACCACAATGTGAGAATAATTGCACAGAATCTGAGAACAAGAGACTGCAATGTTCCAATAATGGATCAGAATCTGAGATCAATAGAGTGCAAAGTTTCAATACTGCATCAGAATCTGAGAAAAAGAGACTGCTAAGTTCCAATACTGGATCAGAATATGGGAACAATGGTCCGGGTTGTTCCAATAATGGATCAGAATCTGAGACAAATAGACTGTAATGTTGCAATACTGGATCAGAATCTGAGACAAACAGATTGCAATGTTCCAATGCTGGAGCAGAATCTGAGAACAATAGACTGTAATGTTCCAATAAACGATCAGAATTTGAGAACAACAGACTGTGATGTTCCAATCGTTGATCAGAATCTGAACAATAGACTGTAATGTTCCAATACTGGGTCAGAATCTGAGAACAATGGGGCGGGATATTACAATGATGGATCAGAATCTGAGATCAATAGGCCGTAATGTTCCAATACTGGATCAGAATCTGAGAACAATGGTCCGGGATATTAGAATGATGGATCAGAATCTGAGATCAATAGGCCGCAATGTTCCAATACTGGAGCAGAGTCTGAGAACAATAGACTGCAATGTTCGAATACTGGATCGGACTCTGGGAACAATACGCTGTAATGTTCCAATACTGGTTCAGACTCTGAGAAAAAAACAGACTGCAAATTTCCAATAATGGATCGGTATCTGTGAACAATAGATTGTAATGTTCCAATGCTCGATCAGAATCTGAGAACAATCCACTGCAAAGTTCGAATCCTGGATCGGACTCTAATGTTCCAATCATTTATCAGAATCTGAGAACAGTAGACTTCAATGTTCCAATACTGGCTCAGATTAAGTGAACAATAGAATGCAATGTTCCAAAACTGTATCAGAATCTGAGAACAGTGGACTGGGATATTACAATGATGGATCAGAATCTGAGATCAATAGACAGTCATGTTCCAATACTGGAGCAGAATCTGAGAACAATAGACTGCAATGTTCCAATACTGGATCAGAATCTGAGAACAATGGACCAGAATGTTCCAATACTGGGCCAGAATCGGAGAATATTAGACTGTAATGTTCCAATACTGGTCCAAATTCTGGGAACAATGGAAAGGGATTATCCAATAATGGATGAGATTCTGAGAACAACATACTGTAGTGTTCCAATAATGGATGACAATGTGGGAACAATGGACCGGGGTGCTCTAATAATGGATCGGAATCAGAGAGAAATAGACTGCAATTTTCCAATAATGGATCAGAATCCGAGAACAATAGTCCATCATGTTCCAATAATGGATGGGCAATGTCGGGAAAATGGACCGGGATGTTCTAATAAAGGATCAGATTCTGAGAACAATCAACTGCAATGTTCCAATAATGGAGCAGAATCTGAGAACAATAGACTGTAATGTTCCAGCACTGGATCAGAATCTGGGAACCATAGAGCGGAATGTTACAGTACTGGACCAGAATCTGAGAACAATAGATTGTAATGTCCCAATACTGGATCAGAATCTGAGAACAATAGACTGCAATGTTTCAATACTGGATCAGATTCTGAGAGCAATAGACGGGGATATTACAATGATGGGTCAGAATCTCAGATCAATAGACTGTAAAGTTCCAATACTGGATCGGAATCTGAGAAAAAGAGACTGCAATGTTCCAATACTGGATCAGAATGTGGGAACAATGGTACGGGTTGTTCCTACAATGGATCAGAATCTGAGAACAATAGACTGCAATGTTGCAATACTGGATCAGAATCTGAGACAAACAGATTGCAATGTTCCAATACTGGAGCAGAATCTGAGAACAATAGACTGTAATGTTCCAATAAACGATCAGAATTTGAGAACAACAGACTGTGATGTTCCAATCGTTGATCAGAATCTGAACAATAGACTGTAATGTTCCAATACTGGGTCAGAATCTGAGAACAATGGGGCGGGATATTACAATGATGGATCAGAATCTGAGATCAATAGGCCGTAATGTTCCAATACTGGATCAGAATCTGAGAACAATGGACCGGGATATTAGAATGATGGATCAGAATCTGAGATCAATAGGCCGTAATGTTCCAATACTGGAGCAGAGTCTGAGAACAATAGACTGCAATGTTCGAATACTGGATCGGACTCTGGGAACAATACGCTGTAATGTTCCAATATTGGTTCAGACTCTGAGAAAAAAACAGACTGCAAATTTCCAATAATGGATCGGTATCTGTGAACAATGGATTGTAATGTTCCAATGCTCGATCAGAATCTGAGAACAATCCACTGCAAAGTTCGAATCCTGGATCGGACTCTAATGTTCCAATCATTTATCAGAATCTGAGAACAGTAGACTTCAATGTTCCAATACTGGCTCAGATTCTGTGAACAATAGACTGTAATGTTCCAAAACTGTATCAGAATCTGAGAACAGTGGACTGGGATATTACAATGATGGATCAGAATCTGAGATCAATAGACAGTCATGTTCCAATACTGGAGCAGAATCTGAGAACAATAGACTGCAATGTTCCAATACTGGATCAGAATCTGAGAACAATGGACCGGAATGTTCCAATACTGGGCCAGAATCGGAGAATATTAGACTGTAATGTTCCAATACTGGTCCAAATTCTGGGAACAATGGAAAGGGATTATCCAATAATGGATGAGATTCTGAGAACAACATACTGTAGTGTTCCAATAATGGATGACAATGTGGGAACAATGGACCGGGATGCTCTAATAATGGATCGGAATCTGAGAAAAATAGACTGCAATTTTCCAATAATGGATCAGAATCCGAGAACAATAGTCCATCATGTTCCAATAATGGATGGCAATGTCGGGAAAATGGACCGGGATGTTCTAATAAAGGATCAGATTCTGAGAACAATCAACTGCAATGTTCCAATAATGGAGCAGAATCTGAGAACAATAGACTGTAATGTTCCAGCACTGGATCAGAATCTGGGAACAATGGAGCGGAATGTTACAGTACTGGACCAGAATCTGAGAACAATAGATTGTAATGTCCCAATACTGGATCAGAATCTGAGAACAATAGACTGCAATGTTTCAATACTGGATCAGATTCTGAGAGCAATAGACTGTAAAGTTCCAATACTGGTTCAGAATCTGAGAACAATCGACTGTAATGTTCCAAGAAAGGATTATAATCTGAGAACAATGGAATGCAATGTTCCAATACTGGATCAGAATTTGAGAACAACAGATTGTAATTTTCCAATCATTGATCAGAAACTGAGAACAATAGACTGCAATGATCCAATACTGGATCAGAAACTGAGAACAATAGACTGTAATGTTCCAATACTGGATCATAATCTGAGAACAATACACAGGGATGCTCCAATACTGGATCAGAATCTGAGAACAATTGACTGTAATGTTCCAATAAAGGATCATAATCTGAGAACAATAGACTGTAATGTTTCAATACTGGATCAGAATCTGAGAACAATTGACTGTAATGTTCCAATAAAGGATCATAATCTGAGAACAATAGACTGTAATGTTTCAATACTGGATCAGAATCTGAGAACAATAGACTGTAATGTTTCAATACTGGATCAGAATCTGAGAACAATGGACGGGGATATTACAGTGATGGGTCAGAATCTCAGATCAATAGACTGTAGTGTTCCAATACTGGATCAGAATCTGAGAACAATTGACTGTAATGTTCCAATAAAGGATCATAATCTGAGAACAATAGACTGTAATGTTTCAATACTGGATCAGAATCTGAGAACAATTGACTGTAATGTTCCAATAAAGGATCATAATCTGAGAACAATAGACTGTAATGTTTCAATACTGGATCAGAATCTGAGAACAATAGACTGTAATGTTTCAATACTGGATCAGAATCTGAGAACAATGGACGGGGATATTACAGTGATGGGTCAGAATCTCAGATCAATAGACTGTAATGTTCCAATACTGGATCGGAATCTGAGAACAATAGACTGCAATGTTCCAATACTGGATCAGAATGTGGGAACAATGGTACGGGTTGTTCCTACAATGGATCAGAATCTGAGAAAGATAGACTGCAATGTTCCAAAAAAGGATCATAATCTGAGAACAACAGACTGCAATGTTAGAATAATTGAACAGATTCCGAAAACAATCGACTGCAGTGTTCCAACACTGGATCAGAATCTGAGAACAATAGACTGTAATGTTCCAATAAAGGATCAGAATTTGAGAACAACACTGTAATGTTCCAAACATTGATCAGAATCTGAACAATAGACTGCAATGTTCCAATACTGGATAATAATCTGAGAACAATACACTGTAATGTTACAAAACTGGTTCAGAATCAGAGAACAACACACTGTAATGTTCCAATACTGAATCAGATACTGAGAACAGTGGACCGGGAGATTACAATGATGGGTTAGAATCTGAGATCAATAGACAGTCATGTTCCAATACTGGAGCAGAATCTGAGAACAAGAGACCACAATGTGAGAATAATTGAACAGAATCTGAGAACAATAGACCGCAATGTTAGAATAATTGAACAGAATCTGAGAACAATAGACTACAATGTTCCAATAATGCATCAGAATCTGAGACAAATAGACTGCTAAGTTCCAATACTGGATCAGAATCTGAGAACAACAGACTGTGATGTTCCAATCGTTGATCAGAATCTGAACAATAGACTGTAATGTTCCAATACTGGGTCAGAATCTGAGAACAATGGGGCGGGATATTACAATGATGGATCAGAATCTGAGATCAATAGGCCGTAATGTTCCAATACTGGAGCAGAGTCTGAGAACAATAGACTGCAATGATCCAATACTGGATCAGAAACTGAGAACAATAGACTGTAATGTTCCAGCACTGGATCAGAATCTGGGAACAATAGAGCGGAATGTTACAGTACTGGACCAGAATCTGAGAACAATAGATTGTAATGTCCCAATACTGGATCAGAATCTGAGAACAATAGACTGCAATGATCCAATACTGGTTCAGAATTTGAGAGCAATAGACTGTAAAGTTTCAATACTGGTTCAGAATTTGAGAGCAATAGACTGTAAAGTTCCAATACTGGTTCAGAATCTGAGAACAATAGACTGTAATGTTCCAAGAAAGGATTATTATCTGAGAACAATGGAATGCAATGTTCCAATACTGGATCAGAATTTGAGAACAACAGATTGTAATGTTGCAATCATTGATCAGAAACTGAGAACAATAAACTGCAATGATCCAAGACTGGATCATAATCTGAGAACAATAGACAGGGATGCTCCAATACTGGATCAGAATCTGAGAACAATTGACTGTAATGTTCCAATAAAGGATCTTAATCTGAGAACAATAGACTGTAATGTTCCAATACTGGATCAGAATCTGAGAACAATGGACGGGGATATTACAATGATGGGTCAGAATCTCAGATCAATAGACTGTAATGTTCCATTACTGGATCAGAATCTGAGAACAATAGACCACAATGTGAGAATAATTGCACAGAATCTGAGAACAAGAGACTGCAATGTTCCAATAATGGATCAGAATCTGAGATCAGTGGACTGGGATATTACAACGATGGATCAGAATCTGTGATCAATAGACAGTCATGTTCCAATACTGGAGCAGAATCTGAGAAAAAAAGACTGTAATGTTCCAATAAACGATCAGAATTTGAGAACAACAGACTGTGATATTCCAATCGTTGATCAGAATCTGAACAATAGACTGTAATGTTCCAATACTGGATCAGAATCTGAGAACAATAGACCACAATGTGAGAATAATTGCAAGAATCTGAGAACAAGAGAGTGCAATGTTCCAATAATGGATCAGAATCTGAGAAATATAAACTGTAATGTACCAATAATGGATCAGAATCTGAGAACAATAGACTGCAAAGTTTCAATACTGCATCAGAATCTGAGAAAAAGAGACTGCTAAGTTCCAATACTGGATCAGAATGTGGGAACAATGGTCCGGGTTGTTCCAATAATGGATCAGAATCTGAGACAAATAGACTGTAATGTTGCAATACTGGATCAGAATCTGAGACAAACAGATTGCAATGTTCCAAGGCTGGATCAGAATCTGAGAACAATAGACTGTAATGTTCCAATAAACGATCAGAATTTGAGAACAACAGACTGTGATGTTCCAATCGTTGATCAGAATCTGAACAATAGACTGTAATGTTCCAATACTGGATCAAAATCTGAGAACAATAGACCACAATGTGAGAATAATTGCAAGAATCTGAGAACAAGAGAGTGCAATGTTCCAATAATGGATCAGAATCTGAGAAATATAAACTGTAATGTACCAATAATGGATCAGAATCTGAGAACAATAGACTGCAATGATCCAATACTGGATCAGAAACTGAGAACAATAGACTGTAATGTTCCAGCACTGGATCAGAATCTGGGAACAATAGAGCGGAATGTTACAGTACTGGACCAGAATCTGAGAACAATAGATTGTAATGTCCCAATACTGGATCAGAATCTGAGAACAATAGACTGCAATGTTTCAATACTGTATCAGATTCTGAGAGCAATAGACTGTAAAGTTCCAATACTGGTTCAGAATCTGAGAACAATAGACTGTAATGTTCCAAGAAAGGATTATAATCTGAGAACAATGGAATGCAATGTTCCAATACTGGATCAGAATTTGAGAACAACAGATTGTAATGTTCCAATCATTGATCAGAAACTGAGAACAATAGACTGCAATGATCCAATACTGGATCATAATCTGAGAACAATAGACAGGGATGCTCCAATACTGGATCAGAATTTGAGAACAATTGACTGTAATGTTCCAATAAAGGATCTTAATCTGAGAACAATAGACTGTAATGTTCCAATACTGGATCAGAATCTGAGAACAATGGACGGGGATATTACAATGATGGGTCAGAATCTCAGATCAATAGACTGTAATGTTCCATTACTGGATCAGAATCTGAGAACAATAGACCACAATGTGAGAATAATTGCACAGAATCTGAGAACAAGAGACTGCAATGTTCCAATAATGGATCAGAATCTGAGATCAATAGAGTGCAAAGTTTCAATACTGCATCAGAATCTGAGAAAAAGAGACTGCTAAGTTCCAATACTGGATCAGAATATGGGAACAATGGTCCGGGTTGTTCCAATAATGGATCAGAATCTGAGACAAATAGACTGTAATGTTGCAATACTGGATCAGAATCTGAGACAAACAGATTGCAATGTTCCAATGCTGGAGCAGAATCTGAGAACAATAGACTGTAATGTTCCAATAAACGATCAGAATTTGAGAACAACAGACTGTGATGTTCCAATCGTTGATCAGAATCTGAACAATAGACTGTAATGTTCCAATACTGGGTCAGAATCTGAGAACAATGGGGCGGGATATTAGAATGATGGATCAGAATCTGAGATCAATAGGCCGTAATGTTCCAATACTGGATCAGAATCTGAGAACAATGGACCGGGATATTAGAATGATGGATCAGAATCTGAGTTCAATAGGCCGCAATGTTCCAATACTGGAGCAGAGTCTGAGAACAATAGACTGCAATGTTCGAATACTGGATCGGACTCTGGGAACAATACGCTGTAATGTTCCAATACTGGTTCAGACTCTGAGAAAAAAACAGACTGCAAATTTCCAATAATGGATCGGTATCTGTGAACAATAGATTGTAATGTTCCAATGCTCGATCAGAATCTGAGAACAATCCACTGCAAAGTTCGAATCCTGGATCGGACTCTAATGTTCCAATCATTTATCAGAATCTGAGAACAGTAGACTTCAATGTTCCAATACTGGCTCAGATTAAGTGAACAATAGAATGCAATGTTCCAAAACTGTATCAGAATCTGAGAACAGTGGACTGGGATATTACAATGATGGATCAGAATCTGAGATCAATAGACAGTCATGTTCCAATACTGGAGCAGAATCTGAGAACAATAGACTGCAATGTTCCAATACTGGATCAGAATCTGAGAACAATGGACCAGAATGTTCCAATACTGGGCCAGAATCGGAGAATATTAGACTGTAATGTTCCAATACTGGTCCAAATTCTGGGAACAATGGAAAGGGATTATCCAATAATGGATGAGATTCTGAGAACAACATACTGTAGTGTTCCAATAATGGATGACAATGTGGGAACAATGGACCGGGGTGCTCTAATAATGGATCGGAATCAGAGAAAAATAGACTGCAATTTTCCAATAATGGATCAGAATCCGAGAACAATAGTCCATCATGTTCCAATAATGGATGGGCAATGTCGGGAAAATGGACCGGGATGTTCTAATAAAGGATCAGATTCTGAGAACAATCAACTGCAATGTTCCAATAATGGAGCAGAATCTGAGAACAATAGACTGTAATGTTCCAGCACTGGATCAGAATCTGGGAACCATAGAGCGGAATGTTACAGTACTGGACCAGAATCTGAGAACAATAGATTGTAATGTCCCAATACTGGATCAGAATCTGAGAACAATAGACTGCAATGTTTCAATACTGGATCAGATTCTGAGAGCAATAGACGGGGATATTACAATGATGGGTCAGAATCTCAGATCAATAGACTGTAATGTTCCAATACTGGATCGGAATCTGAGAAAAAGAGACTGCAATGTTCCAATACTGGATCAGAATGTGGGAACAATGATACGGGTTGTTCCTACAATGGATCAGAATCTGAGAACAATAGACTGCAATGTTGCAATACTGGATCAGAATCTGAGACAAACAGATTGCAATGTTCCAATACTGGAGCAGAATCTGAGAACAATAGACTGTAATGTTCCAATAAACGATCAGAATTTGAGAACAACAGACTGTGATGTTCCAATCGTTGATCAGAATCTGAACAATAGACTGTAATGTTCCAATACTGGGTCAGAATCTGAGAACAATGGGGCGGGATATTACAATGATGGATCAGAATCTGAGATCAATAGGCCGTAATGTTCCAATACTGGATCAGAATCTGAGAACAATGGACCGGGATATTAGAATGATGGATCAGAATCTGAGATCAATAGGCCGCAATGTTCCAATACTGGAGCAGAGTCTGAGAACAATAGACTGCAATGTTCGAATACTGGATCGGACTCTGGGAACAATACGCTGTAATGTTCCAATATTGGTTCAGACTCTGAGAAAAAAACAGACTGCAAATTTCCAATAATGGATCGGTATCTGTGAACAATGGATTGTAATGTTCCAATGCTCGATCAGAATCTGAGAACAATCCACTGCAAAGTTCGAATCCTGGATCGGACTCTAATGTTCCAATCATTTATCAGAATCTGAGAACAGTAGACTTCAATGTTCCAATACTGGCTCAGATTCTGTGAACAATAGACTGTAATGTTCCAAAACTGTATCAGAATCTGAGAACAGTGGACTGGGATATTACAATGATGGATCAGAATCTGAGATCAATAGACAGTCATGTTCCAATACTGGAGCAGAATCTGAGAACAATAGACTGCAATGTTCCAATACTGGATCAGAATCTGAGAACAATGGACCGGAATGTTCCAATACTGGGCCAGAATCGGAGAATATTAGACTGTAATGTTCCAATACTGGTCCAAATTCTGGGAACAATGGAAAGGGATTATCCAATAATGGATGAGATTCTGAGAACAACATACTGTAGTGTTCCAATAATGGATGACAATGTGGGAACAATGGACCGGGATGCTCTAATAATGGATCGGAATCTGAGAAGAATAGACTGCAATTTTCCAATAATGGATCAGAATCCGAGAACAATAGTCCATCATGTTCCAATAATGGATGGCAATGTCGGGAAAATGGACCGGGATGTTCTAATAAAGGATCAGATTCTGAGAACAATCAACTGCAATGTTCCAATAATGGAGCAGAATCTGAGAACAATAGACTGTAATGTTCCAGCACTGGATCAGAATCTGGGAACAAGAGAGCGGAATGTTACAGTACTGGACCAAAATCTGAGAACAATAGATTGTAATGTCCCAATACTGGATCAGAATCTGAGAACAATAGACTGCAATGTTTCAATACTGGATCAGATTCTGAGAGCAATAGACGGG
Source organism: Mustelus asterias (assembly GCF_964213995.1). Lineage (NCBI taxonomy): Eukaryota > Metazoa > Chordata > Chondrichthyes > Carcharhiniformes > Triakidae > Mustelus > Mustelus asterias. The sequence goes on from NW_027590730.1 coordinate 83,335, forward strand.
GATATTACAATGATGGGTCAGAATCTCAGATCAATAGACTGTAATGTTCCAATACTGGATCGGAATCTGAGAAAAAGAGACTGCAATGTTCCAATACTGGATCAGAATGTGGGAACAATGGTACGGGTTGTTCCTACAATGGATCAGAATCTGAGAACAATAGACTGCAATGTTTCAATACTGTATCAGATTCTGAGAGCAATAGACTGTAAAGTTCCAATACTGGTTCAGAATCTGAGAACAATAGACTGTAATGTTCCAAGAAAGGATTATAATCTGAGAACAATGGAATGCAATGTTCCAATACTGGATCAGAATTTGAGAACAACAGATTGTAATGTTCCAATCATTGATCAGAAACTGAGAACAATAGACTGCAATGATCCAATACTGGATCATAATCTGAGAACAATAGACAGGGATGCTCCAATACTGGATCAGAATCTGAGAACAATTGACTGTAATGTTCCAATAAAGGATCTTAATCTGAGAACAATAGACTGTAATGTTCCAATACTGGATCAGAATCTGAGAACAATGGACGGGGATATTACAATGATGGGTCAGAATCTCAGATCAATAGACTGTAATGTTCCATTACTGGATCAGAATCTGAGAACAATAGACCACAATGTGAGAATAATTGCACAGAATCTGAGAACAAGAGACTGCAATGTTCCAATAATGGATCAGAATCTGAGATCAATAGAGTGCAAAGTTTCAATACTGCATCAGAATCTGAGAAAAAGAGACTGCTAAGTTCCAATACTGGATCAGAATATGGGAACAATGGTCCGGGTTGTTCCAATAATGGATCAGAATCTGAGACAAATAGACTGTAATGTTGCAATACTGGATCAGAATCTGAGACAAACAGATTGCAATGTTCCAATGCTGGAGCAGAATCTGAGAACAATAGACTGTAATGTTCCAATAAACGATCAGAATTTGAGAACAACAGACTGTGATGTTCCAATCGTTGATCAGAATCTGAACAATAGACTGTAATGTTCCAATACTGGGTCAGAATCTGAGAACAATGGGGCGGGATATTACAATGATGGATCAGAATCTGAGATCAATAGGCCGTAATGTTCCAATACTGGATCAGAATCTGAGAACAATGGACCGGGATATTAGAATGATGGATCAGAATCTGAGATCAATAGGCCGCAATGTTCCAATACTGGAGCAGAGTCTGAGAACAATAGACTGCAATGTTCGAATACTGGATCGGACTCTGGGAACAATACGCTGTAATGTTCCAACACTGGTTCAGACTCTGAGAAAAAAACAGACTGCAAATTTCCAATAATGGATCGGTATCTGTGAACAATAGATTGTAATGTTCCAATGCTCGATCAGAATCTGAGAACAATCCACTGCAAAGTTCGAATCCTGGATCGGACTCTAATGTTCCAATCATTTATCAGAATCTGAGAACAGTAGACTTCAATGTTCCAATACTGGCTCAGATTAAGTGAACAATAGAATGCAATGTTCCAAAACTGTATCAGAATCTGAGAACAGTGGACTGGGATATTACAATGATGGATCAGAATCTGAGATCAATAGACAGTCATGTTCCAATACTGGAGCAGAATCTGAGAACAATAGACTGCAATGTTCCAATACTGGATCAGAATCTGAGAACAATGGACCAGAATGTTCCAATACTGGGCCAGAATCGGAGAATATTAGACTGTAATGTTCCAATACTGGTCCAAATTCTGGGAACAATGGAAAGGGATTATCCAATAATGGATGAGATTCTGAGAACAACATACTGTAGTGTTCCAATAATGGATGACAATGTGGGAACAATGGACCGGGGTGCTCTAATAATGGATCGGAATCAGAGAAAAATAGACTGCAATTTTCCAATAATGGATCAGAATCCGAGAACAATAGTCCATCATGTTCCAATAATGGATGGGCAATGTCGGGAAAATGGACCGGGATGTTCTAATAAAGGATCAGATTCTGAGAACAATCAACTGCAATGTTCCAATAATGGAGCAGAATCTGAGAACAATAGACTGTAATGTTCCAGCACTGGATCAGAATCTGGGAACCATAGAGCGGAATGTTACAGTACTGGACCAGAATCTGAGAACAATAGATTGTAATGTCCCAATACTGGATCAGAATCTGAGAACAATAGACTGCAATGTTTCAATACTGGATCAGATTCTGAGAGCAATAGGCGGGGATATTACAATGATGGGTCAGAATCTCAGATCAATAGACTGTAATGTTCCAATACTGGATCGGAATCTGAGAAAAAGAGACTGCAATGTTCCAATACTGGATCAGAATGTGGGAACAATGGTACGGGTTGTTCCTACAATGGAGCAGAATCTGAGAACAATAGACTGCAATGTTGCAATACTGGATCAGAATCTGAGACAAACAGATTGCAATGTTCCAATACTGGAGCAGAATCTGAGAACAATAGACTGTAATGTTCCAATAAACGATCAGAATTTGAGAACAACAGACTGTGATGTTCCAATCGTTGATCAGAATCTGAACAATAGACTGTAATGTTCCAATACTGGGTCAGAATCTGAGAACAATGGGGCGGGATATTACAATGATGGATCAGAATCTGAGATCAATCGGCCGTAATGTTCCAATACTGGATCAGAATCTGAGAATAATGGACCGGGATATTAGAATGATGGATCAGAATCTGAGATCAAAAGGCCGTAATGTTCCAATACTGGAGCAGAGTCTGAGAACAATAGACTGCAATGTTCGAATACTGGATCGGACTCTGGGAACAATACGCTGTAATGTTCCAATATTGGTTCAGACTCTGAGAAAAAAACAGACTGCAAATTTCCAATAATGGATCGGTATCTGTGAACAATGGATTGTAATGTTCCAATGCTCGATCAGAATCTGAGAACAATCCACTGCAAAGTTCGAATCCTGGATCGGACTCTAATGTTCCAATCATTTATCAGAATCTGAGAACAGTAGACTTCAATGTTCCAATACTGGCTCAGATTCTTTGAACAATAGACTGTAATGTTCCAAAACTGTATCAGAATCTGAGAACAGTGGACTGGGATATTACAATGATGGATCAGAATCTGAGATCAATAGACAGTCATGTTCCAATACTGGAGCAGAATCTGAGAACAATAGACTGCAATGTTCCAATACTGGATCAGAATCTGAGAACAATGGACCGGAATGTTCCAATACTGGGCTAGAATCGGAGAATATTAGACTGTAATGTTCCAATACTGGTCCAAATTCTGGGAACAATGGAAAGGGATTATCCAATAATGGATGAGATTCTGAGAACAACATACTGTAGTGTTCCAATAATGGATGACAATGTGGGAACAATGGACCGGGATGCTCTAATAATGGATCGGAATCTGAGAAAAATAGACTGCAATTTTCCAATAATGGATCAGAATCCGAGAACAATAGTCCATCATGTTCCAATAATGGATGGCAATGTCGGGAAAATGGACCGGGATGTTCTAATAAAGGATCAGATTCTGAGAACAATCAACTGCAATGTTCCAATAATGGAGCAGAATCTGAGAACAATAGACTGTAATGTTCCAGCACTGGATCAGAATCTGGGAAGAAGAGAGCGGAATGTTACAGTACTGGACCAAAATCTGAGAACAATAGATTGTAATGTCCCAATACTGGATCAGAATCTGAGAACAATAGACTGCAATGTTTCAATACTGGATCAGATTCTGAGAGCAATAGACGGGGATATTACAATGATGGGTCAGAATCTCAGATCAATAGACTGTAATGTTCCAATACTGGATCGGAATCTGAGAAAAAGAGACTGCAATGTTCCAATACTGGATCAGAATGTGGGAACAATGGTACGGGTTGTTCCTACAATGGATCAGAATCTGAGAACAATAGACTGCAATGTTGCAATACTGGATCAGAATCTGAGACAAACAGATTGCAATGTTCCAATACTGGAGCAGAATCTGAGAACAATAGACTGTAATGTTCCAATAAACGATCAGAATTTGAGAACAACAGACTGTGATGTTCCAATCGTTGATCAGAATCTGAACAATAGACTGTAATGTTCCAATACTGGGTCAGAATCTGAGAACAATGGGGCGGGATATTACAATGATGGATCAGAATCTGAGATCAATAGGCCGTAATGTTCCAATACTGGATCAGAATCTGAGAACAATGGACCGGGATATTAGAATGATGGATCAGAATCTGAGATCAATAGGCCGTAATGTTCCAATACTGGAGCAGAGTCTGAGAACAATAGACTGCAATGTTCGAATACTGGATCGGACTCTGGGAACAATACGCTGTAATGTTCCAATATTGGTTCAGACTCTGAGAAAAAAACAGACTGCAAATTTCCAATAATGGATCGGTATCTGTGAACAATGGATTGTAATGTTCCAATGCTCGATCAGAATCTGAGAACAATCCACTGCAAAGTTCGAATCCTGGATCGGACTCTAATGTTCCAATCATTTATCAGAATCTGAGAACAGTAGACTTCAATGTTCCAATACTGGCTCAGATTCTTTGAACAATAGACTGTAATGTTCCAAAACTGTATCAGAATCTGAGAACAGTGGACTGGGATATTACAATGATGGATCAGAATCTGAGATCAATAGACAGTCATGTTCCAATACTGGAGCAGAATCTGAGAACAATAGACTGCAATGTTCCAATACTGGATCAGAATCTGAGAACAATGGACCGGAATGTTCCAATACTGGGCCAGAATCGGAGAATATTAGACTGTAATGTTCCAATACCGGTCCAAATTCTGGGAACAATGGAAAGGGATTATCCAATAATGGATGAGATTCTGAGAACAACATACTGTAGTGTTCCAATAATGGATGACAATGTGGGAACAATGGACCGGGATGCTCTAATAATGGATCGGAATCTGAGAAAAATAGACTGCAATTTTCCAATAATGGATCAGAATCCGAGAACAATAGTCCATCATGTTCCAATAATGGATGGGCAATGTCGGGAAAATGGACCGGGATGTTCTAATAAAGGATCAGATTCTGAGAACAATCAACTGCAATGTTCCAATAATGGAGCAGAATCTAAGAACAATAGACTGTAATGTTCCAGCACTGGATCAGAATCTGGGAACCATAGAGCGGAATGTTACAGTACTGGACCAGAATCTGAGAACAATAGATTGTAATGTCCCAATACTGGATCAGAATCTGAGAACAATAGACTGCAATGTTTCAATACTGGATCAGATTCTGAGAGCAATAGACGGGGATATTACAATGATGGGTCAGAATCTCAGATCAATAGACTGTAAAGTTCCAATACTGGATCGGAATCTGAGAAAAAGAGACTGCAATGTTCCAATACTGGATCAGAATGTGGGAACAATGGTACGGGTTGTTCCTACAATGGATCAGAATCTGAGAACAATAGACTGCAATGTTGCAATACTGGATCAGAATCTGAGACAAACAGATTGCAATGTTCCAATACTGGAGCAGAATCTGAGAACAATAGACTGTAATGTTCCAATAAACGATCAGAATTTGAGAACAACAGACTGTGATGTTCCAATCGTTGATCAGAATCTGAACAATAGACTGTAATGTTCCAATACTGAGTCAGAATCTGAGAACAATAGACCACAATGTGAGAATAATTGCAAGAATCTGAGAACAAGAGAGTGCAATGTTCCAATAATGGATCAGAATCTGAGAACAATAGACTACAATGTTCCAATAATGCATCAGAATCTGAGACAAATAGACTGCAATGTTCCAACACTGGATCAGAATCTGAGAACAATAGACTGTAATGTTCCAATAAAGGATCAGAATTTGAGAACAACAGACTGTGATGTTCCAATCGTTGATCAGAATCTGAACAATAGACTGTAATGTTCCAATACTGGATCAGAATCTGAGAACAATGGACCGGGATATTAGAATGATGGATCAGAATCTGAGATCAATAGGCCGTAATGTTCCAATACTGGATCAGAATCTGAGAACAATGGACCGGGATATTAGAATGATGGATCAGAATCTGAGATCAATAGGCCGTAATGTTCCAATACTGGAGCAGAGTCTGAGAACAATAGACTGCAATGTTCGAATACTGGATCGGACTCTGGGAACAATACGCTGTAATGTTCCAATACTGGTTCAGACTCTGAGAAAAAAACAGACTGCAAATTTCCAATAATGGATCAGTATCTGTGAACAATAGATTGTAATGTTCCAATGCTCGATCAGAATCTGAGAACAATCCACTGCAAAGTTCGAATCCTGGATCGGACTCTAATGTTCCAATCATTTATCAGAATCTGAGAACAGTAGACTTCAATGTTCCAATACTGGCTCAGATTCTGTGAACAATAGACTGTAATGTTCCAAAACTGCATCAGAATCTGAGAACAGTGGACTGGGATATTACAACGATGGATCAGAATCTGTGATCAATAGACAGTCATGTTCCAATACTGGAGCAGAATCTGAGAAAAAAAGACTGTAATGTTCCAATAAATGATCAGAATTTGAGAACAACAGACTGTGATGTTCCAATCGTTGATCAGAATCTGAACAATAGACTGTAATGTTCCAATACTGGATCAGAATCTGAGAACAATAGACCACAATGCGTCAGAGGCCCAGCGATTTCATCTCTCGTCTCCCTGAGCAGCCTTGGATAGATTCCATCAGGCCCTGGAGATTTGTCAGTCTTTATATTCCCTAAAAAACCTAACACTTCCTCCATTGTGATGGAGATTTTCTCTAACGGGTCAACAGTCCTGCCGAGACACTCCCAGTCAACACATCCATTTCCTTTGTGAGTACCGACGCACTGTATTCATTTAGGATCTCCCCTACTTCTTTGGGCTCTAAGCATAATTCCCCACTCTTGTCCCTGAGGGGTCCGATTTTTTTCCCTGACAATCCTTTTGCTCCGAACGTATGAATAAAATGCCTTGGGATTCTCCTTAATCCTGTCTGCCAAGGACATTTCGTGACCTCTTTTTTCCCTTCTAATTGCTCGTTTGAATTCTTTCCTACTTTCTTTGTATTCCTCCAGAGCTCCCTCCGTTTTTAGCTGCCTGGACCAACGTACGCCACTCTTTTCTTTTTCACCAATCCCTCAATTTCCCTGGTTATCCATGGTTCTCGAATCCGACCCTTCCTGTCCTTCTTTTTTACAGGCACATGCTTGTCCTGTAGCCCTAACAACCGTTCCTTAAAAGACTCCCACATGCCAGATGCGGATTTACCCTCAAACAGCCTCTCCCAATCACCAGCTGCCAATTTCTGCCTAATCCCACTTAAGTTAGCCTTCCCCCAATCCAACACCTTACCCTTGGGACACCACTCATCCTTTTCCATCACTATCCTGAAGCTAACAGAATTGTGGTCACTATTTGCCACATGTTCCCCTACCAAAACTTTGAAAACCTGACCGGGCTCAATCCCCAGTACTCGGTCCAGTATAGCCCCCTCTCTAGTCGGGCGATCTACATATTGTTCCACAGAACCTTCCTGTACACATTTTACAAATTCCTCCTCATTCAGACTCCCAGCCCTACGCGATTTCCATTCTATACCAGGGAAATTGAAGTCTCCCACGACAACAACCCTATTTTTCCTGCACATACCCATTCTCTCCTGACATTTCCGTTCTTCCACTTCCCTTGGGCTGTTGGGGGGCCTGCAGTATACCCCCAACATAGTGACAGCTCCATTCCTGTTGCTAAGCTCCACCCACAGTGACTCGTTACACGACCCCGCTGAATTGTCCTCCCTCTGCACCGCTGTAATATGCTCTCAAACTAATACTGCAACTTCCCCACCTCTTTTGGTCCCTCCTCTGTCTCGCCTAAAACACTTGTACCCCGGAATATTCAGAATATTGATTACACAACTTTGATTACAGAACTTTGATTACACAATATTGATTACACAATATTGATTACACAACATTGATTACACAACATTGATTACACAACATTGATTCCACAACATTGATTACACAATGTTGATTACACAATATTGATTACACAACATTGCTTACACAATACTGATTACACAATATTGTTGATACAACATTCAGACAGACAGTGAAGAAATATAAACGGCATCATAATCTCTGTAAACTGCTCAGTTTCCTTTAATTGACTGGTACTGGAGTGTGAAAAGACTACAATGTGACCAGCACATATTCACTTCGCAAAAGCGATTCACATTCTAAGAGATGTATCATAAAGAGTGCATTATACATGCTGAATTCCAAGATCACAGCATTCCCGTGAACCATCGAACCCACGGCAGTGCAGAAGGAGGCCCTACGGCCCATCGAGTCTGCACCGACTCTCTGACAGAGCATCTTATCTGTATTGGAATGATCCGGGTACATGTTTTCTTTTAAGACCAAAGTTAATATTTAAATGTGAAGACCTGAACGCCTCTCAATGCACAAATATTGTTCGTTTCAACATCATTTCCTGCAAACTTTAACATAAATCTGTTTGTTCTGTATCGGGATATGTCCCTAAATATTACAGTGAGGTTAACAAACTTCATGGAACATTTTGCCATTCATCTCCTCCAATAAATTCGTGAGGTGATTGATTAAGCACTAAAATAATTCACAAAGTTTGTTTCAAGCTTGAGAATACTTGAAACGTAGAGTGCAAAATCACTGGGGACTTCATTGGGGCAGCACAGTGGTCAGCACTGCTACCTCACAGCGCCAGGGACCCAGGTTCGATTCCCGGCTTGGGTCACTGTGTGGAGTTTGCATGTTCTCCCCCATATCAGCGTGTGTTTTGTCCGGGTGCTCCGGTTTCCTCCCACAGTATGAAAGACGTGCCGATTGCAGTGCAGAAGGTGTCTATTCGGCCCTTCACGCCTGCACTGACCATAAACCCACCCAGCCCCCATGCCGGTAATCCCTATTTACCCTTGCTAGTGCCCCCTGGCACTGAGGGGGAATTTAGGCATGGCCAAACTACCTAACTCGCACATCTTTGAAGTGTGGGAGGAAGCTTGGGCACCCCGAGGAAACCCACGCAGACACGGGGAGAACGTGCAGACATCACACAGACAGTGACCCAAGTTGAGAATTGAACCCGGGTTCCTGCGCTGTGAGGCAGTAGTGCTAACCATTGTGTCACCGTGTGGCCCAGTCATTCACTGGCGCTTGAGACCTTGCAATGTAATCAGAACCTGTCTGATACAGTAAACAATAAATCACATTCTAAAAGATTTATCACAAACTGTGCATCAAATGCTGCTATTCCAGAGAACTTCAAGTTTTTAGTGTCCAGAACACCAACAACCTGTCCTGATCCCCACATGCCGACACTATAGTTCAGAAAGCCCACCAACGCCTTTTACTTTCTCAGAAGACTGAGGAAATTAGGCATGACAGCTACGAATCTCAATAACTTTTACAGATGCATTCTTTCTGGTTGGGTCACAGCTTGGTATGTCTCCTGCTCTGCCCAAGACTGTAAGGAAGTACAAAAGGTTTTGAATGTAGCCCAATCCATCACGCAAACCAGCCTCGCATCCATTGACTCTGTCTATACTTCCCGCTGTCTCGGCAACGCATCCAGCATTATTCAGGACCCCACGTACCCGGGACATTCTCTCTTCTACCTTCTTTCTTCGGGAAAAAGATACAAAAATCTGAGGTCACGTACCAATCGACTAAAGAACAGCTTCTTCTCTGCTGCCGTCAGACTTTTGAATTGACTTACCTCGCATTTAGTTGATCTTTCTCTGCACCCGAGCTATGACTGTGACACACTACATTCTGCACTCTCTCCTTTCCTTCTCTATGTTTTGTCTGGAAAGCGCGCAAGAAACAATACTTTTCATTATATGTTAATAAATGTGACAATAATAAGTCAAATCAAAATAAACTGAAAATTAAGCTCCCATCAATTTTGTGAAGCCCTTTCAGTCCCAGCAAGTCATTTGCAGTTGTCTTATTTACCAAACGGTCGCTACTGATCCGTTTGAGACATTAATATTCAAAAGAAAACAAGAATAAATGAGCTTCTTGTTGCCAGGATCTGAGATTTAGTGTTGATCTAAAAGGTAACTCAGTAAAAAGAAAGGTAATTCCACAAGAAAACCAGATGAATGGGAAATCGAATAGCTTTTTCCATAATTCACACAGACCCATAATTTGCAAAACCGTGGTTATATGATGCAGTCATAAAACAATGTGAATTTTAAATTGTATCTCTGCAAATCATCTTAATTTGGATTGCTCATCCACACAGACCACGATTCCAGCTATGGAAACTCTTTTAATTCATATCATTCATTCTCTCTCTCTATATTTGTTTACCCAACAATAATAAGATCAGATAGTCTGAGACGAGGTGACACAGTGGTTAGTGCTGCTCCCTCACAGCGCCAGAGACCAGGGTTCGCTTCCCGGCTTGGGTTACTGTCTGTGCGGAGTCTGACTGTTGTCCCCCATGTCATAGAGTCAGAGAGGTTTACAGCATGGAAACAGGCCCTTCAGCCCAACTGGTCCATGCCACCTTTTTTAACCACTTAGCTACTCCCAATTGCCTGCATTTAGCCCATATCCCTCTCTACCCATCTTACCCATGTAACTGTCTAAATGCTTCTTAAAAGACAAAATTGTATCCGCCTCTGCTACTGCCTCTGGCAGCTTCTTCCAGACATTCACCGCCCTCTGTGTGAAACAATTGTCCCTCTGGGCCTTTTTGCATCTCTCCCCTCTCACCTTAAAGCTATGTCCTCTACCTTTGGAGTCCCCTACCTTCGGGAAAAGATGTGGACTATCTGGGGCGGCACGGTGGCACAGTGGTTAGCACTGCTGCTTCACAGCACCAGGGACCCGGGTTCAATTCTGGTCTCACGTCACTGACTGTGTGGAGTTGGCACATTCTCCCTGTGTCTGCGTGGGTTTCCTCCGGGTGCTCCGGTTTCCTCCCACATTCCAAAGATGTGTGGGTTAGGTTGATTGGCCATGCTAAATTGACCCTAGTGTCAGGGGAATTAGCAGGGATGTGTGGGGTTATGGGAATAGGGCCTGGGTGGGATTGTGGTCGGTGCAGACTTGATGGGCCGAATAGCCTCCTTCTGCACTCCAGGGATTCTGTGATTTGATGTTTAACACAGAAGTGAATTTGAAACATTATTTCTGTTTTCCTCCCCAGACAAACACGTTCTTTCCTGGCTGGTCTTTCGGGGCGTGGTTGTTGTTTGCGCTTAGAATCTGCTTCAGCACTTGATGTAACATCACTCCAGTCGTTGCATAAGCAGTAACACCGAAGATATCATTGTAGAGGACATCAACCCACTTCCTGCGAGGTTCATTGCAGCTGAATATCACATGAAGCAACTAGAGCAGCATCACCTTCGGAGAAATGAAGACCAGAGTGCGATTGTAAACTACCAACATTTTTAAAACCTGCAGGAGACATTCGACCTCCGGCATTTGTTGAAACTTATTTTTGTAAAAGTCTTTGAAGACCAATGAGCCAAACTGTCGTGGAAACTGCATTTTATTTCAGGATTTGAATATTTCAAGCAGCCTCATTGTCAGGTATACTTGTTCCTCAACAGAAAACAGAAGATTCATTCCTGAAACATTACACTGTGCATCACATCATTGAGCTGACAGCAAATTAGCATCATGACATTGCTGTTTTAACTGGGGAATCTGGCCGAAAAATCTCTTATTTATAATATCGTGCGGAATAAAAAAAGACGTTCCTTCTCATTTTAAACATCGCCATTCTGTGAAACATGGGAGCTAAAAAAAACATAGCACGGGAGTTACTCATGACGATGCTTTGTCCGTCAGGCTCCCTTCTCATTTCTCATTCTGAAACCATCCAGTAAATCCCGGTGGCCACATGATGGTTTTGCCTTGTTAAATGTTGCATTATTTTGGGTTGAATGGAATCCAGTGGTTCAGTTCCGTTTTTGCATTGGCTTCAAGCGGATCGAGTTGATACAGCTTTACATTCCATGGCATGACTTGAGCTGAGCTCAAAGCAGGTTGGACGGTTGAGTTCAGTTGAACGCTAAGATGTCACAGTAATTTCATTGCAATGTTAATGTAAGCCTACTTGTGACACTAATGAATAAACTTTTAAAATAACATTTTTATCAAAGACAACCTTTCTTGATTAGTGCCCTGCACCCTAACAGCCTCTCCACCTACAGGGAAACATCTACACTCGAGATACAGAATTTCAGTGACTCCCTATTCACAGGATAATATGTCGACATATCGATTGTAGTCCTTCAGTACTTTTCCATTCACAGAGATATACATTCTAAATATGTCTCTTTGCGCATCTCTATCCACACCTCCCATCCATTGACTCTGTCTACTCTTCCCGCTGCCTCGCAAAAGCAGCCGGCATAATCAAGGACCCCACACCCGCCGGGCATTCTCCCTCCCACCTTCTTCCATCAGGTGACCTCCGTCTGAGGTCACGTACCAACCAACTCAAGAACAGCCTCTTCCTTGCTGCCATCAGACTTTTGAATGGACCTACCCCGCATTAAGTTGACCTTTCTCTCCACCCTAGATATGACTGTAACATTCAGCACCCTCTCCTTTCCCTGGAATCATAGAAACCCGACAGTGAAGAAAGAGGCCATTCGGCCCATCGAGTCTGCATTGACAACAATCCCACCCGGGTCCTATCCCCATCGTCCCAAATATTTACCCTGCTAATCCCTCTAACCTACATATCCCAGGACACTAAGGGGCAATTTATCATTGCCAATGCACCTAACCCGCCCACCTTTGGATTTTGGGAGGAAACCAGACCCGGAGGAAACCCACGCAGACACAGGGAGAATGTGAAAACTCCACACAGACAATGGCCCAAGCCGGGAATCAACCCCAGTTCTCTGGAGCTGTGACGCAGCAGTGCTAACCACCATGCCATTGTGCTGCTCACCACTGTGCAATATGCATTGTCTGTATAGCGTGCAAGAAACAATACCTTTCACTGTATACTAATACATGTGACAAGAATCAAATCAAATCAAAACAAATCATCACAAAATTAAATAATTTAATTTATTCCTCCATCTGCCAACTTGTTCCCCATTCTGTTATTTTGTCTATATCTCTGTGCAGCCCCTTTGAATCCTCCTCATAGCTTTAATTCACAATTAGTTTAGAATCATATTGGAAATCTGGTAGCTTACTCCCAGCATCTTCAGTTACTTTGTTGACATATATTGGCCAAGTGGTATTATCGCCAGACTATTAATCCAGAAACTCAGCTAATGTTCCAGGGACCCGGGTTCGAATCCCGCCACGACAGACGATGGAATTTGAATGCAATAAAAAATATCTGGAATTAAGAATCCACTGATGACCATGAAACCATTGTCGACTGTCGGAAAAGCCCATCTGGTTCACTAATGTCCTTCAGGGAAGGAAATCTGCCGTGCGGACCCGGTCTGGCTCACATGTGACTCCAGAGCCGCAGCAATGTGGTGGACTCTCAACTGCCCTCGAGCAAGTAGGGATGGGCAATAAATGTTGGCCCAGCCAGCGACGCCCATGTACCACGAACAAATAATAAAAAAACATAAACAGCTACATCCCCAATACAAATTTTTGCAATATTTCGTAAGTTACAGCCAACCAGCCTGAATGTGCTTCAGTATCCCGACTCACTGTTCCGTGCCTGCTGACGAATTATCTATCCAATCCAGGCTGACAACCTGAGCCACAATCGGACACCTCGACTCTTTGTGCTGCATGCTATGGGATTGTTGTAATCCAAATCTATGACATCAACTGGCCCCATCGTGGAGGGCGGTGAACTCACTTGCCTACATGACAAGGGTGTGATTCAGTATACTACCAATGATGTGAGTTCAATCTCCCTACAGGCTGCAGTGATTTGTAAATATTGTCTCCACACCTTGTCCAAGAGTGGCATAGACAGAGTGGATAGTCAGAGGCTCTTTCCTAGGGTAGAAAAGTCAAGTACTAGGGGCCATAGGTTTAAGGTGCGTGGGGAAAAGATCAGAGGAGATCTGTGAGGCAAGTTTTTTACACAGAGGGTGGTGAATGGCTGGAACGCGCTGCCCGAGGAGGTGGTGGGAGCAGGTACGATAGCGGCATTTAAGGGGCATCTCGATGAATACATGAATAGAATGGGAATGGAAGGATACGGATTCTGTAAGTGCATACGGTTTTAGTTTAGGCAGGCATTACGATCGGCGCAGGCTTGGAGGGCCGAAGGGCCTGTTCCTGTGCTGCACTGTTCTTTGTTCTTTGAGTGGTGAACTGAAATGGGCAGCACGGTGGTACAGTGGTTAGCACTGCTGCCTCACAGTGCCAGGGACCCGGGTTCGATTCCTGGCTTGGACTAGGGGATTTTCACAGTAACTACATTCCAGTGTTAATGTCAGCCTACTTGTGACACTAATAAAAACAGCACATTTACTATATCAGCAGTTATCTATTTCAGTGCACGAAAGTCGGCTTTAAGTTTTGGCGATGTTATATGGTTTAAATCCCTCGACTTATACTTATACTTCCACTCCAGATACTGAGAGCTCCTTGCTCTTATGAGTAAGTCCATTGGTTATCCTCTATTCCTGCTATGGAAATGACGTGTTCCACTGTGAAAACAGATGCAGAATACAGAATCCTCAAAATAAAGATTCAGAAGGGTCCAGAGGGGGAATTCTTTCACATAGAGTGTGGTGAGTGTCTGGAACAAGCTGCCAGAGGCAGTAGGAGAGGGGGGTACAATTTTGTATTTTAAAAAGCGTTTAGTCAGTTCCATGGGTACGATGGGTATAGAGAGATATGGGCCAAATGTGGGCAATTGGGACGAGCTGAAAGGTAAAAACTGGGCGGCACGGACAGGTTGGGCCGAAGGGCCTGTTTCCATGCTGTAAACCTCGTAGACAGGGTAAGAGGGAGGTTAGACGAGCGAGGGAGAAGGGAAGTGCTCAGGCTGAAGGTCTGAGATGTGTCTATTTTAATGCCAGGAGTGTAGTGAATAAAGTGGATGAGCTTGGAGCGTGGATTGCTGCTTCGAATTGTGATGTGGTGGCCATTACGGAGACTTGGATGTCTCAGGGACAGGACTGGGTGCTTCAGGTGCCGGGTTTTAGATGTTTCAGGAAGGACAGGGAGGGAGGCAAGAGAGGGGGGGGAGTGGCACTGTTGATCAGGGATAGTGTCACGGCTGTAGAGAAGGTGGACGCCGTGGAGGGACTGACTACGGAATCTCTGTGGGTGGAGGTTAGGAACAGGAAGGGGTCGGTAACTTTGCTGGGTGTTTTCTATAGGCCGCCCAATAGTAACAGAGATGTTGAGGAGCAGATGGGGAAACAGATCCTGGAGAGATGTAGGAATAACAGAGTTGTCGTGATGGGAGATTTTAATTTCCCAAACATAGATTGGAATATCCCTAGGGCTAGGGGTTTGGATGGAGAGGAGTTTGTTAGGTGTGTCCAGGAGAGTTTCCTGACACAGTATGTGGATAAGCCTACTAGAGGAGAGGCTGTTCTTGATCTGGTGCTGGCTAATGAACCTGGACAGGTGGAGGATCTCTCGGTGGGTGAGCATCTTGGGGATAGCGATCATAATTCTATCTCCTTCACGATAGCATTGGAAAGAGATAGGGTCAGGCAGGCTAGGAAAGTGTTTCTCTGGAGTAAAGGGAAATACAGTGTCATCAGGGAGGAAATTAGACGGGTAAATTGGAAGGAGGCATTCTTGGGGAAAAGTACCGAAGGAAAGTGGAGGATTTTCAAGGAATGTTTGTCTGGAGCTCTGCATGACAACGTTCCGATGAGACAGGGGGGTGTTGGTAGGGTACGGGAACCGTGGTGCACGAAGCTTGTGATGAACCTGGTGAATAAGAAAAGAGAGGCGTACAGAAGGTTCAGAGAGCTAGGAGGTGTTAAGGATTTAGAGGAGTATACGCGATGTAGGAAGGAGCTTAAGAAGGAAATTAGGAGAGCGAGAAGGGGTCATGAGAAGACCTTGGCGGGTAAGATTAAGGAGAATCCCAAGGCTTTCTACAAATATGTCAAGAGTAAAAGGATGAGATGTGAAGGCATAGGACCCTTAAAAGGTGAAGGGGGAAAAGTTTGTGCGGAACCGTTAGAAATGGCGGAGCTGCTTAATGAATACTTTACCTCGGTATTCACGGTGGAAAGGGATCTGGGTGGTTGTACTGCTGGATTGCGGAGGACAGAAAGGATCGAGCATGTGGACATAAAGAAAGAGGATGTGTTGGAACTATTGAATGGCATCAAGGTTGGTAAGTCGCCGGGACCGGATGGGATGTACCCCAGGTTACTGTGGGAGGCGAGGGAGGAGATTGCGGAGCCTTTGGCGATGATCTTTGCATCGTCGATGGAGACGGGAGAGGTTCCGGAGGATTGGAGGATTGCGGATGTGGTCCCTATATTCAAGAAAGGGAACAGGGACAGCCCGGGAAATTACCGACCGGTGAGTCTAACCTCAGTGGTTGGTAAGTTGATGGAGAGGATCCTGAGAGACAGGATTTATGATCATCTAGAGAAGTTTAGTATGATCAAAAGTAGTCAGCACGGCTTTGTCAGGGGCAGGTCGTGCCTTACGAGCCTGGTTGAGTTCTTTGAAAATGTGACCAAGCACATTGACGAAGGAAGAGCGGTGGATGTGGTCTATATGGACTTCAGCAAAGCGTTCGATAAGGTCCCCCATGCAAGACTTCTTGAGAAAGTGAGAGGGCATGGGATCCAAGGGGCTGTTGCCTTGTGGATCCAGAACTGGCTTGCCTGCAGAAGGCAGAGAGTGGCTGTGGAGGGGTCTTTCTCTGCATGGAGGTCAGTGACCAGTGGAGTGCCCCAGGGATCTGTTCTGGGACCCTTGCTGTTTGTCATTTTCATAAATGACCTGGATGAGAAAGTGGAGGGATGGGTTGGTAAGTTTGCTGACGACACCAAGGTAGGTGGTGTTGTGGATAGTTTGGAGGGATGTCAGAAGTTGCAGCGAGACATAGATAGAATGCAAGACTGGGCGGAGAAGTGGCAGATGGACTTCAACCCGGATAAGTGTGTAGTGATCCATTTTGGCAGATCCAATGGGATGGAGCAGCAGTATAAAATGAAGGGTACCATTCTTAGCAGTGTAGAGGATCAGAAGGACCTTGGGGTCCGGGTCCATAGGACTCTTAAATCGGCCTCGCAGGTGGAGGATGCGGTCAAGAAGGCGTATGGCGTACTAGCCTTCATTAATCGAGGGATTGAGTTTAGGAGTCGGGAGATAATGCTGCAGCTTTATAGGACCCTGGTTAGACCCCACTTGGAGTACTGCGCGCAGTTCTGGTCACCTCATTACAGGAAAGATGTTGAAGCCATTGAAAGGGTGCAGAGGAGATTTACAAGGATGTTGCCTGGATTGGGGGGCATGCCTTATGAGGATAGGTTGAGGGAGCTTGGTCTCTTCTCCCTGGAGAGACGAAGGATGAGAGGTGACCTGATAGAGGTTTACAAGATGTTGAGGGGTCTGGATAGGGTGGACTCTCAGAGGCTATTTCCAAGGGCTGAAATGGTTGCTACGAGAGGACACAGGTTTAAGGTGCTGGGGGGTAGGTACAGGGGGGATGTCAGGGGTAAGTTTTTCACTCAGAGGGTGGTGGGTGAGTGGAATCGGCTGACGTCGGTGGTGGTGGAGGCAAACTCGTTGGGGTCTTTTAAGAGACTTCTGGATGAGTACATGGGATTTAATGGGATTGAGGGCTATAGATAGGCCTAGAGGTGGGGATGTGATCGGCGCAACTTGTGGGCCGAAGGGCCTGTTTGTGCTGTGGCTTTCTATGTTCTATGTTCTATGACTCGATAACATAGGAACAGGAATTAAGAGCAGAAGTCGGCAAATTCAGCCCTTCGAGCCTGCTCCGCCATTCAATCAGATCATGGCTGATCTCTTCCCTGGTCTCAAATCCACCTCCCCACCTGTTCCCCATATCCCCCTAATCCCTTTTTTATTAGAAATATATCCATCTCCTTCCTGAAACCATTCAATGATTCAGACTCCCCCGCGCTCTGGGGCAGCGAGTTCCACAAACTCACCACCCTCTGCGAGAAGTAGTTCCTCCTCATCTCAGTTTTAAATCTATCGCCTCTCAACCTGTACCTGTGACCTCTTGTTCGAGATTGCCCCATAAGAGGAAACATTTGGTCTTCAGTTACTTTATCAATCCCTTTTAAAATTTTATATACCTCCATCAGATCCCCTCTCATCCCTCTGAACCCCAGTGAGTACAAGCCCAAAGTGATTAATCTCTCCTCATACGTCAATCCTCTCACCCCCAGAATCAAGCTGGTGAACCTCCTCTGAACTGCCTCCCATGCAGCAACATCCTTCCTCAAATAAAGAGACCAAAACTGGACACAATACTCCAGATACTCTGCCGGATTTTCATCGAATCATAGATAAAAAGATTCTTATCACTTGGAAAGGTTTCATCAGTAATGAGGGGACCTTAGTACATTTTGTTTGACCCGAAGTGGGAGGCAGCCATTCCTGATCGAAACTGGACGATCTTAATATCTTGGAACAGTGGAGTTCAAAGAGGTGCGAGAGACAATGAAATGGGAGATGGGAGGGAAGGAGGATATGTAAGGAAAGTCACTGAGCTGAGTTATATGATTATATATAGAGGTGAGAGGGGAAAGATTTCAAACGGAGCTGAGGGGCAACTTCTTCAAACGGAGGGTGGTGTGTGTATGGAATGAGCTGCCAGGGAAAGTGGTTGAGGCAAGTTCAGTACCAACATTTAAAAAGCATTTGGAGAGAGGGAAAGGATTAGAGGGATATGGACCGAACGCGGGCAATTGGGACCAACTGGGAGGGCACCATGGTCAGCATGGACTGTTTGGGCCGAAGGGCCTGTTTCCATGCTGTATTGCTCTGTGACTCGATATAGGCTGCGTGAGGAGATATTCTGTGACTAGCACTTTGCTGAGTGAAGTTGTAAAACTTGAAGTGTCCTTCCAGAAACCAAGAAAGATTTATGTTTCAAAATACACCCCTGTTTCTGAATATTTTGGTTTTCCACAGTGCAGTTGAAGAGTGTCAGAATTCATGTGGTTTGCCTTGAATATTGTGATAGCAGTTTTGCCTTGAGTATTATTTCTGGAATTTGATCGATCAACATCTGTAAGAGATAATTGACAAGAAATTAGCAGGGGGGTAGCAGGGTAAATATGTGGGGTTATGGGGATAGGGCCTGGTTGGGAATGTGGTCAGTGCGGACTCGATGGGCCAAATAACCTCCTTCTGCACTGCAGGGATTCTATGATCTTGGTTTCAGATAAAGTTCGGCACAACATCGTGGGCCGAAGGGCCTGTTCTGTGCTGTACTGTTCTATGTTCTATCTATGAAAGTGCTTTTAAGACTATTCTCACCAACTGGAATTTTAATAAGACTGTCCATAATATACCACCTAAATCTCCCACACCTCATTTTTAAATTTTGCCTCCACGTAACTGACCCTTCAGCTAAGGGGAACAGCTGCTCCCTCTCTATCCTGTCAATGTCCTTCATAATCTTGTACACCTCGATCAGGTCTTCTCTGCTCCAGAGAAAACAAAGCAAACCAATCCAACCACTCTTCATAACTTAAATGTTCCGTCCCAGGCAGCATCTTGGTGAATCTCCTCTGGACCACCTCCAGTGCAATCACATCCTTCCTATAATGTGTCGACCAGAACTGCACACAGTGCTCCAGCTGTGGCCAAACCAACGCTCTATACAACTCCATCAAGACCTCTACGTTTTTGTAATCTATACCCCGATTGACAAAGTTGAACAATAATATTCCAGCAACGACGAATCGCTGGCAACCCCTCATCACACCTCAGCAGCTATAGACGCTGGTCGGGTCTGTGGTCCCGTGAGCCGTCCCTCTGGTCAGGAGGGAACCACTGCCGTTCCACCAGCCCAGGTATTCTGCTGCGGGGAAGCAACTTCACTCTCTCCAAAGTTAGGAGGTGGTGGGAGGAAGCCTCCTCATAGCAGACGTTATTTCCAATCTATTTAGGGTGTAGCGGTGACGGAGTGGTTAGCACTGCTGCCTCACAGAGCGAGGGACCCGAGTTCGGTTCCCGGCTTGTGTCACTGCCTGTGTGGAGTCTGCATGTTCTCCCCATGTCTGCGTGGGTTTCCTCTGGTTTCCTCCCACAGTCTGAAAGACGTGCTGGTTAGGTGCATTGGCCATGCTAAATTTTCCCTCAGTGTACACGAACAGGAACCGGAGTGTGGTGACTGGGGGATTTTCACAGTAACTTCCTTGTAGTGTTCATGTAAGCCCGCTTGTGACACGAATAAATATATTTTAATCGGTTGCAATCACCTACCAGGAACTCCAATGGCAGCGAGAATAGGATAGTAACTGGCTCCAGCTTGACCGATAGTGGATCAGTGTGTTTTCTGAGAGAAGCGATGGTGTCTGCCTATGGCATAAACCATGGCCATTTACTGAGGTCTCACACTGAAGGTCTTCTCTTTAATAAACAGCAGAAACACTCCTGAGACTCGGCAGAGCAACCTATTAGAGTAATCAATTACAGGTGAGAAAACAAACAACACACTGCAATGCTGGCGCTGAGAAGGAGCAATGATTGGATTTGATTTGATTTATTATTGTCACATGTGTTAGTATACAGTGAAAAACACTGTTTCTTGCGCGCTACACGGACAAAGCATACCATTCATAGAGAAGGAAAGGAGAGAGTGCAGAATGTAGTGTTACAGTCATGGCTAGTGTGTAGAGAAGGATCAACTTAACATAATAATAAAGTATTATATAATATATTTATTATGTGTTGTATGCGGCTACCTGAATATAAGATAGGTTTATTCAAAAGTCTGACGGCAGCAGGGAAGAAGCTGTTCTTGATTCGGTCGGTACGTGACCCCAGACTTTTGTATCTTTTTCCCGACAGAAGAAGGTGGAAGAGATAATGTCCGGGGTGTGTGGGGTCCATGATTATGCCGGCTGCTTTTCCCGAGGCAGCGGGAAGTGTAGACAGAGTCAATGGATGGGAGGCTGGTTTGAGTGATGGACTAGGCTTCGTTCACAACCCTTTATAGTTTCTTGCAGCCTTGGACAGAGCAGAAGCCAGACCAAGCTGTGATACAACCAGAAAGAATGCTTTCTGTGGTTCATCTGTAAAAGTTGGTGAGAGTCGGAGCTGACATGTCAAATTTCCTTAGCCTCCTGAGAAAGTAGAGGCACCGGTGGGTTTTCTTAACTTTTGCATCGGTGTGGGGGGATCAGGGCAGGTTGTTGGTGATCTGGACACCTAGAAACCTGAAGCTCTCGATCATTTCCACTTCATCCCCAATTTTCAATGAAAATAGTGTTTCATTGTGATGAGAAATTCAGATCAGAAATAAGTTTCATGTTTTTCATTCCGGTCTGTTTCATTACATTAAAGATACAATATAATTGCAATTTATTCAGGCTGTCAGTGGGGTGAATTATAGGCTAAATTTCCCCTTCGTGTTCCGGAATGTGTCGGTTCGAGGTGTTGGTGGGGTAATTATGTGGGGTTATGGGGATAGGGCCTGGGTGGGATTGTTGTTGGTGCAGACTCGATGGGCCGAATGGACTCTTTTGCACTGTTGGGTTTCTATGATACAATTTATGATGAGTCTGTACTGACCACAACCCCACCCAGGCCCTATTTCCGTAACCCTACGCATCCACCCTGATAGTCTCCCTGACAATAACGGGCAATTTTTAGCACGGCCAATGCACCTAACCTGCACATCTTTGGACTGTGGGAGGAAAGTGGAGCACCTGGAGGAAACCCATGCAGACACTGGGAGAACGTGCGGACTCCACACATGGAGTGACCCAAGGTCGGATTCGAACCAGGATCCCTGGCGCTGTGAGGGAGCACTAACCCCATGGTGCAAAGCTCAATCCAGGCGCCTTTCTGACAAAGAATGCAGTTGTGTTCTGCATGGTTGTGGAAGGAGCAGCTGGTTAAAAAGCAATGGTTGTGGAAGGAGCAGCTGGTTAAAAAGCAATGGTTGTGGAAGGAGCAGCTGGTTAAAAAGCAATGGTTGTGGAAGGAGCAGCTGGTTTAAAAGCAATGGTTGTGGAAGGGACAGCTGGTTAAAAAGCAATGGTTGTGGAAGGGACAGCTGGTTAAAAAGCAATGGTTGTGGAAGGAGCAGCTGGTTAAAAAGCAATGGTTGTGGAAGGGGCAGCTGGTTAAAAAGCAATGGTTGTGGAAGGAGCAGCTGGTTAAAAAGCAATGGTTGTGGAAGGAGCAGCTGGTTAAAAAGCAATGGTTGTGGAAGGAGCAGCTGGTTAAAAAACAATGGTTGTGGAAGGAACAGCTGGTTAAAAAGCAATGGTTGTGGAATGAGCAGCAGGTTAAAAAGCAATGGTTGTGGAAGGAGCAGCTGGTTAAAAAGCAATGGTTGTGGAAGG
This sequence comes from Mustelus asterias, assembly GCF_964213995.1. Classification (NCBI taxonomy): domain Eukaryota; kingdom Metazoa; phylum Chordata; class Chondrichthyes; order Carcharhiniformes; family Triakidae; genus Mustelus; species Mustelus asterias. The sequence goes on from NW_027590730.1 coordinate 105,834, forward strand.
AGCAGCTGGTTAAAAAGCAATGGTTGTGGAAGGAGCAGCAGGTTAAAAAGCAATGGTTGTGGAAGGGACAGCTGGTTAAAAAGCAATGGTTGTGGAAGGAGCAGCTGGTTAAAAAGCAATGGTTGTGGAAGGGACAGCTGGTTAAAAAGCAATGGTTGTGGAATGAGCAGCAGGTTAAAAAGCAATGGTTGTGGAAGGAGCAGCTGGTTAAAAAGCAATGGTTGTGGAAGGAGCAGCTGGTTAAAAAGCAATGGTTGTGGAAGGAGCAGCAGGTTAAAAAGCAATGGTTGTGGAAGGAGCAGCTGGTTAAAAAGCAATGGTTGTGGAAGGAGCAGCAGGTTAAAAAGCAATGGTTGTGGAAGGGACAGCTGGTTAAAAAGCAATGGTTGTGGAAGGAGCAGCTGGTTAAAAAGCAATGGTTGTGGAAGGAGCAGCTGGTTAAAAAGCAATGGTTGTGGAAGGGAGCAGCTGGTTAAAAAGCAATGGTTGTGGAAGGAGCAGCTGGTTAAAAAGCAATGGTTGTGGAAGGAGCAGCTGGTTAAAAAGCAATGGTTGTGGAAGGAGCAGCTGGTTAAAAAGCAATGGTTGTGGAAGGGACAGCTGGTTAAAAAGCAATGGCTGTGGAAGGAGCAGCTGGTTAAAAAGCAATGGTTGTGGAAGGAGCAGCTGGTTAAAAAGCAATGGTTGTGGAAGGGACAGCTGGTTAAAAAGCAATGGTTGTGGAAGGGACAGCTGGTTAAAAAGCAATGGTTGTGGAAGCAGCAGCTGGTTAAAAAGCAATGGTTGTGGAAGGGACAGCTGGTTAAAAAGCAATGGTTGTGGAAGGAGCAGCTGGTTAAAAAGCAATGGTTGTGGAAGGGACAGCTGGTTAAAAAGCAATGGTTGTGGAAGCAGCAGCTAGTTAAAAAGCAATGGTTGTGGAAGGGACAGCTGGTTAAAAAGCAATGGTTGTGGAAGGGACAGCTGGTTAAAAAGCAATGGTTGTGGAAGGGACAGCTGGTTAAAAAGCAATGGTTGTGGAAGGAGCAGCTGGTTAAAAAGCAATGGCTGTGGAAGGAGCAGCTGGTTAAAAAGCAATGGTTGTGGAAGGAGCAGCTGGTTAAAAAGCAATGGTTGTGGAAGGAGCAGCTGGTTAAAAAGCAATGGCTGTGGAAGGAGCAGCTGGTTAAAAAGCAATGGTTGTGGAAGGGACAGCTGGTTAAAAAGCAATGGTTGTGGAAGGAGCAGCTGGTTAAAAAGCAATGGTTGTGGAAGGAGCAGCTGGTTAAAAAGCAATGGTTGTGGAAGGAGCAGCTGGTTAAAAAGCAATGGTTGTGGAAGGAGCAGCTGGTTAAAAAGCAATGGTTGTGGAAGGAGCAGCTGGTTAAAAAGCAATGGTTGTGGAAGGAGCAGCTGGTTAAAAAGCAATGGTTGTGGAAGGGACAGCTGGTTAAAAAGCAATGGTTGTGGAAGGAGCAGCTGGTTAAAAAGCAATGGTTGTGGAAGGAGCAGCTGGTTAAAAAGCAATGGTTGTGGAAGGGAGAGCTGGTTAAAAAGCAATGGTTGTGGAAGGAGCAGCTGGTTAAAAAGCAATGGTTGTGGAAGGAGCAGCTGGTTAAAAAGCAATGGTTGTGGAAGGGACAGCTGGTTAAAAAGCAATGGTTGTGGAAGGAGCAGCTGGTTAAAAAGCAATGGTTGTGGAAGGAGCAGCTGGTTAAAAAGCAATGGTTGTGGAAGGGACAGCTGGTTAAAAAGCAATGGTTGTGGAAGGAGCAGCTGGTTAAAAAGCAATGGTTGTGGAAGGGACAGCTGGTTAAAAAGCAATGGTTGTGGAAGGGACAGCTGGTTAAAAAGCAATGGTTGTGGAAGGGGCAGCTGGTTAAAAAGCAATGGTTGTGGAAGGGACAGCTGGTTAAAAAGCAATGGTTGTGGAAGGAGCAGCTGGTTAAAAAGCAATGGTTGTGGAAGGGACAGCTGGTTAAAAAGCAATGGTTGTGGAAGGGGCAGCTGGTTAAAAAGCAATGGTTGTGGAAGGAGCAGCTGGTTAAAAAGCAATGGTTGTGGAAGGAGCAGCTGGTGAAAAAGCAATGGTTGTGGAAGGGACAGCTGGTTAAAAAGCAATGGTTGTGGAAGGGACAGCTGGTTAAAAAGCAATGGTTGTGGAAGGAGCAGCTGGTTAAAAAGCAATGGTTGTGGAAGGAGCAGCTGGTTAAAAAGCAATGGTTGTGGAAGGAGCAGCTGGTTAAAAAGCAATGGTTGTGGAAGGAGCAGCTGGTTAAAAAGCAATGGTTGTGGAAGGAGCAGCTGGTTAAAAAGCAATGGTTGTGGAAGGGACAGCTGGTTAAAAAGCAATGGTTGTGGAAGGGACAGCTGGTTAAAAAGCAATGGTTGTGGAAGGAGCAGCTGGTTAAAAAGCAATGGTTGTGGAAGGGACAGCTGGTTAAAAAGCAATGGTTGTGGAAGGAGCAGCTGGTTAAAAAGCAATGGTTGTGGAAGGAGCAGCTGGTTAAAAAGCAATGGTTGTGGAAGGGACAGCTGGTTAAAAAGCAATGGTTGTGGAAGGAGCAGCTGGTTAAAAAGCAATGGTTGTGGAAGGAGCAGCTGGTTAAAAAGCAATGGTTGTGGAAGGAGCAGCTGGTTAAAAAGCAATGGTTGTGGAAGGAGCAGCTGGTTAAAAAGCAATGGTTGTGGAAGGAGCAGCTGGTTAAAAAGCAATGGTTGTGGAAGGAGCAGCTGGTTAAAAAGCAATGGTTGTGGAAGGAGCAGCTGGTTAAAAAGCAATGGTTGTGGAAGGAGCAGCTGGTTAAAAAGCAATGGTTGTGGAAGGAGCAGCTGGTTAAAAAGCAATGGTTGTGGAAGGAGCAGCTGGTTAAAAAGCAATGGTTGTGGAAGGAGCAGCTGGTTAAAAAGCAATGGTTGTGGAAGGAGCAGCTGGTTAAAAAGCAATGGTTGTGGAAGGAGCAGCTGGTTAAAAAGCAATGGTTGTGGAAGGAGCAGCTGGTTAAAAAGCAATGGTTGTGGAAGAAGCAGCTGGTTATAAAGCAATGGTTGTGGAAGGGGCAGCTGGTTAAAAAGCAATGGTTGTGGAAGGAGCAGCTGGTTAAAAAGCAATGGTTGTGGAAGGGACAGCTGGTTAAAAAGCAATGGTTGTGGAAGGAGCAGCTGGTTATAAAGCAATGGTTGTGGAAGGGGCAGCTGGTTAAAAAGCAATGGTTGTGGAAGGAGCAGCTGGTTAAAAAGCAATGGTTGTGGAAGGAGCAGCTGGTTAAAAAGCAATGGTTGTGGAAGGGACAGCTGGTTAAAAAGCAATGGTTGTGGAAGGGACAGCTGGTTAAAAAGCAATGGTTGTGGAAGGAGCAGCTGGTTAAAAAGCAATGGTTGTGGAAGGGAGAGCTGGTTAAAAAGCAATGGTTGTGGAAGGTTCACCATGGTAGGCTTCTGCAGAAAATGCAGATGTATGGGATTGGGGGTGATCTAGGAAATTGGATCAGGAATTGGCTAGCGGATAGGAAACAGAGGGTGGTGGTTGATAGTAAATATTCATCATGGAGTGCGGTTACAAGTGGTGTACCTCAGGGATCTGTTTTGGGGCCACTGCTGTTTGTAATATTTATTAATGATCTGGATGAGGGTATAGTTGGGTGGATTAGCAAATTTGCTGATGACACCAAAGTCGGTGGTGTGGTAGACAGTGAGGAAGGGTGTCGTAGTTTGCAGGAAGACTTAGACAGGTTGCAAAGTTGGGCCGAGAGGTGGCGGATGGAGTTTAATGCGGAGAAGTGTGAGGTAATTCACTTTGGTAGGAATAACAGATGTGTTGAGTATAGGGCTAACGGGAGGACTTTGAATAGTGTGGAGGAGCAGAGGGATCTAGGTGTATGTGTGCATAGATCCCTGAAAGTTGGGAATCAAGTAGATAAGGTTGTTAAGAAGGCATATGGTGTCTTGGCGTTTATTGGTAGGGGGATTGAATTTAGGAGTCGTAGCGTTATGTTGCAACTGTACACAACTCTGGTGCGGCCGCACTTGGAGTACTGTGTGCAGTTCTGGTCCCCACATTACAGGAAGGATGTGGAGGCTTTGGAGAGGGTGCAGAGGAGGTTTACCAGGATGTTGCCTGGTATGGAGGGGAGATCCTATGAGGAGAGGCTGAGGGATTTGGGATTGTTTTCGCTGGAAAGGCGGCGGCTAAGAGGGGATCTTATTGAAACATATAAGATGATTAGAGGTTTAGATAGGGTGGATAGTGATAGCCTTTTTCCTCTGATGGAGAAATCCAGCACGAGGGGGCATGGCTTTAAATTGAGGGGGGGTAGTTATAGAACCGATGTCAGGGGTAGGTTCTTTACCCAGAGGGTGGTGAGGGATTGGAATGCCCTGCCAGCATCAGTAGTAAATGCGCCTAGTTTGGGGGCGTTTAAGAGATCCGTAGATAGGTTCATGGACGAAAAGAAATTGGTTTAGGTTGGAGGGTCACAGTTTTTTTTTTTAACTGGTCGGTGCAACATCGTGGGCCGAAGGGCCTGTTCTGCGCTGTAATGTTCTATGTTCTATGAAGGGAGAGCTGGTTAAAAAGCAATGGTTGTGGAAGGAGCAGCTGGTTAAAAAGCAATGGTTGGGGAAGGAGCAGCTGGTTAAAAAGCAATGGTTGTGGAAGGAGCAGCTGGTTAAAAAGCAATGGTTGTGGAAGGGGCAGCTGGTTAAAAAGCAATGGTTGTGGAAGGAGCAGCTGGTTAAAAAGCAATGGTTGGGGAAGGAGCAGCTGGTTAAAAAGCAATGGTTGTGGAAGGAGCAGCTGGTTAAAAAGCAATGGTTGTGGAAGGGACAGCTGGTTAAAAAGCAATGGTTGTGGAAGGAGCAGCTGGTTAAAAAGCAATGGTTGTGGAAGGCGCAGCTGGTTAAAAAGCAATGGTTGTGGAAGGGACAGCTGGTTATAAAGCAATGGTTGTGGAAGGAGCAGCTGGTTAAAAAGCAATGGTTGTGGAAGGCGCAGCTGGTTAAAAAGCAATGGTTGTGGAAGGGGCAGCTGGTTATAAAGCAATGGTTGTGGAAGGGACAGCTGGTTAAAAAGCAATGGTTGTGGAAGGCGCAGCTGGTTAAAAAGCAATGGTTGTGGAAGGAGCAGCTGGTTAAAAAGCAATGGTTGTGGAAGGAGCAGCTGGTTAAAAAGCAATGGTTGTGGAAGGAGCAGCTGGTTAAAAAGCAATGGTTGTGGAAGGAGCAGCTGGTTAAAAAGCAATGGTTGTGGAAGGAGCAGCTGGTTAAAAAGCAATGGTTGTGGAAGGGGCAGCTGGTTAAAAAGCAATGGTTGTGGAAGGAGCAGCTGGTTAAAAAGCAATGGTTGTGGAAGGGACAGCTGGTTAAAAAGCAATGGTTGTGGAAGGAGCAGCTGGTTATAAAGCAATGGTTGTGGAAGGCGCAGCTGGTTAAAAAGCAATGGTCGTGGAAGGGACAGCTGGTTAAAAAGCAATGGTTGTGGAAGGAGCAGCTGGTTAAAAAGCAATGGTTGTGGAAGGAGCAGCTGGTTAAAAAGCAATGGTTGTGGAAGGAGCAGCTGGTTAAAAAGCAATGGTTGTGGAAGGAGCAGCTGGTTAAAAAGCAATGGTTGTGGAAGGAGCAGCTGGTTAAAAAGCAATGGTTGTGGAAGGAGCAGCTGGTTAAAAAGCAATGGTTGTGGAAGGGACAGCTGGTTAAAAAGCAATGGTTGTGGAAGGGACAGCTGGTTAAAAAGCAATGGTTGTGGAAGGGACAGCTGGTTAAAAAGCAATGGTTGTGGAAGGAGCAGCTGGTTAAAAAGCAATGGTTGTGGAAGGAGCAGCTGGTTAAAAAGCAATGGTTGTGGAAGGGGCAGCTGGTTAAAAAGCAATGGTTGTGGAAGGGGCAGCTGGTTAAAAAGCAATGGTTGTGGAAGGGACAGCTGGTTAAAAAGCAATGGTTGTGGAAGGAGCAGCTGGTTAAAAAGCAATGGTTGTGGAAGGAGCAGCTGGTTAAAAAGCAATGGTTGTGGAAGGAGCAGCTGGTTAAAAAGCAATGGTTGTGGAAGGAGCAGCTGGTTAAAAAGCAATGGTTGTGGAAGGGACAGCTGGTTAAAAAGCAATGGCTGTGGAAGGAGCAGCTGGTTAAAAAGCAATGGTTGTGGAAGGGACAGCTGGTTAAAAAGCAATGGTTGTGGAAGGAGCAGCTGGTTAAAAAGCAATGGTTGTGGAAGGAGCAGCTGGTTAAAAAGCAATGGTTGTGGAAGGAGCAGCTGGTTAAAAAGCAATGGTTGTGGAAGGAGCAGCTGGTTAAAAAGCAATGGTTGTGGAAGGAGCAGCTGGTTAAAAAGCAATGGTTGTGGAAGGAGCAGCTGGTTAAAAAGCAATGGTTGTGGAAGGGACAGCTGGTTAAAAAGCAATGGTTGTGGAAGGAGCAGCTGGTTATAAAGCAATGGTTGTGGAAGGAGCAGCTGGTTAAAAAGCAATGGTTGTGGAAGGGACAGATGGTTAAAAAGCAATGGTTGTGGAAGGGGCAGCTGGTTAAAAAGCAATGGTTGTGGAAGGAGCAGCTGGTTAAAAAGCAATGGTTGTGGAAGGGACAGCTGGTTAAAAAGCAATGGTTGGGGAAGGAGCAGCTGGTTATAAAGCAATGGTTGTGGAAGGAGCAGCTGGTTAAAAAGCAATGGTTGTGGAAGGGACAGCTGGTTAAAAAGCAATGGTTGGGGAAGGAGCAGCTGGTTATAAAGCAATGGTTGTGGAAGGAGCAGCTGGTTAAAAAGCAATGGTTGTGGAAGGAGCAGCTGGTTAAAAAGCAATGGCTGTGGAAGGAGCAGCTGGTTAAAAAGCAATGGTTGTGGAAGGAGCAGCTGGTTAAAAAGCAATGGTTGTGGAAGGAGCAGCTGGTTAAAAAGCAATGGTTGTGGAAGGAGCAGCTGGTTAAAAAGCAATGGTTGTGGAAGGAGCAGCTGGTTAAAAAGCAATGGTTGTGGAAGGGACAGCTGGTTAAAAAGCAATGGTTGTGGAAGGGGCAGCTGGTTAAAAAGCAATGGTTGTGGAAGGAGCAGCTGGTTAAAAAGCAATGGTTGTGGAAGGGGCAGCTGGTTAAAAAGCAATGGTTGTGGAAGGAGCAGCTGATTAAAAAGCAATGGTTGTGGAAGGAGCAGCTGGTTAAAAAGCAATGGTTGTGGAAGGAGCAGCTGGTTAAAAAGCAATGGTTGTGGAAGGAGCAGCTGGTTAAAAAGCAATTGTTGTGGAAGGGACAGCTGGTTAAAAAGCAATGGTTGTGGAAGGAGCAGCTGGTTAAAAAGCAATGGTTGTGGAAGGAGCAGCTGGTTAAAAAGCAATGGTTGTGGAAGGAGCAGCTGGTTAAAAAGCAATGGTTGTGGAAGGGACAGCTGGTTAAAAAGCAATGGTTGTGGAAGGGACAGCTGGTTAAAAAGCAATGGTTGTGGAAGGGGCAGCTGGTTAAAAAGCAATGGTTGTGGAAGGGACAGCTGGTTAAAAAGCAATGGTTGTGGAAGGGACAGCTGGTTAAAAAGCAATGGTTGTGGAAGGAGCAGCTGGTTAAAAAGCAATGGTTGTGGAAGGAGCAGCTGGTTAAAAAGCAATGGTTGTGGAAGGAGCAGCTGGTTATAAAGCAATGGTTGCGGAAGGGACAGCTGGTTAAAAAGCAATGGTTGTGGAACGAGCAGCTGGTTATAAAGCAATGGTTGTGGAAGGGACAGCTGGTTAAAAAGCAATGGTTGTGGAAGGGACAGCTGGTTAAAAAGCAATGGTTGTGGAAGGAGCAGCTGGTTAAAAAGCAATGGTTGTGGAAGGGACAGCTGGTTAAAAAGCAATGGTTGTGGAAGGAGCAGCTGGTTAAAAAGCAATGGTTGTGGAAGGAGCAGCTGGTTAAAAAGCAATGGTTGTGGAAGGAGCAGCTGGTTAAAAAGCAATGGTTGCGGAAGGAGCAGCTGGTTAAAAAGCAATGGTTGCGGAAGGAGCAGCTGGTTAAAAAGCAATGGTTGTGGAAGGGTCGGCTGGTTAAAAAGCAATGGTTGGGGAAGGAGCAGCAGGTTAAAAAGCAATGGTTGTGGAAGGAGCAGCTGGTTAAAAAGCAATGGTTGTGGAAGGAGCAGCTGGTTAAAAAGCAATGGTTGTGGAAGGGACAGCTGGTTAAAAAGCAATGGTTGTGGAAGGAGCAGCTGGTTAAAAAGCAATGGTTGTGGAAGGAGCAGCTGGTTAAAAAGCAATGGTTGTGGAAGGAGCAGCTGGTTAAAAAGCAATGGTTGTGGAAGGGACAGCTGGTTAAAAAGCAATGGTTGTGGAAGGAGCAGCTGGTTAAAAAGCAATGGTTGTGGAAGGGACAGCTGGTTAAAAAGCAATGGTTGTGGAAGGAGCAGCTGGTTAAAAAGCAATGGTTGTGGAAGGGACAGCTGGTTAAAAAGCAATGGTTGTGGAAGGAGCAGCTGGTTAAAAAGCAATGGTTGTGGAAGGAGCAGCTGGTTAAAAAGCAATGGTTGTGGAAGGAGCAGCTGGTTATAAAGCAATGGTTGTGGAAGGAGCAGCTGGTTAAAAAGCAATGGTTGTGGAAGGAGCAGCTGGTTAAAAAGCAATGGTTGTGGAAGGGACAGCTGGTTAAAAAGCAATGGTTGTGGAAGGAGCAGCTGGTTAAAAAGCAATGGTTGTGGAAGGAGCAGCTGGTTAAAAAGCAATGGTTGTGGAAGGAGCAGCTGGTTATAAAGCAATGGTTGTGGAAGGAGCAGCTGGTTAAAAAGCAATGGTTGTGGAAGGAGCAGCTGGTTAAAAAGCAATGGTTGTGGAAGGAGCAGCTGGTTAAAAAGCAATGGTTGTGGAAGGAGCAGCTGGTTAAAAAGCAATGGTTGTGGAAGGGACAGCTGGTTAAAAAGCAATGGTTGTGGAAGGAGCAGCTGGTTAAAAAGCAATGGTTGTGGAAGGAGCAGCTGGTTAAAAAGCAATGGTTGTGGAAGGAGCAGCAGGTTAAAAAGCAATGGTTGTGGAAGTAGCAGCTGGTTAAAAAGCAATGGTTGTGGAAGGGGCAGCTGGTTAAAAAGCAATGGTTGTGGAAGGAGCAGCTGGTTAAAAAGCAATGGTTGTGGAAGGAGCAGCTGGTTAAAAAGCAATGGTTGTGGAAGGAGCAGCTGGTTAAAAAGCAATGGTTGTGGAAGGAGCAGCTGGTTAAAAAGCAATGGTTGTGGAAGGAGCAGCTGGTTAAAAAGCAATGGTTGTGGAAGGAGCAGCTGGTTAAAAAGCAATGGTTGTGGAAGGGAGAGCTGGTTAAAAAGCAATGGTTGTGGAAGGAGCAGCTGGTTAAAAAGCAATGGTTGTGGAAGGGACAGCTGGTTAAAAAGCAATGGTTGTGGAAGGAGCAGCTGGTTAAAAAGCAATGGTTGTGGAAGGAGCAGCTGGTTAAAAAGCAATGGTTGTGGAAGGAGCAGCTGGTTAAAAAGCAATGGTTGTGGAAGGGACAGCTGGTTAAAAAGCAATGGTTGTGGAAGGAGCAGCTGGTTAAAAAGCAATGGTTGTGGAAGGGACAGCTGGTTAAAAAGCAATGGTTGTGGAAGGGACAGCTGGTTAAAAAACAATGGTTGTGGAAGGAGCAGCTGGTTAAAAAGCAATGGTTGTGGAAGGAGCAGCTGGTTAAAAAGCAATGGTTGTGGAAGGAGCAGCTGGTTAAAAAGCAATGGTTGTGGAAGGGACAGCTGGTTAAAAAGCAATGGTTGTGGAAGGAGCAGCTGGTTAAAAAGCAATGGTTGTGGAAGGGACAGCTGGTTAAAAAGCAATGGTTGTGGAAGGAGCAGCTGGTTAAAAAGCAATGGTTGTGGAAGGAGCAGCTGGTTAAAAAGCAATGGTTGTGGAAGGAGCAGCTGGTTAAAAAGCAATGGTTGTGGAAGGGGCAGCTGGTTAAAAAGCAATGGTTGTGGAAGGGAGAGCTGGTTAAAAAGCAATGGTTGTGGAAGGAGCAGCTGGTTAAAAAGCAATGGTTGTGGAAGGAGCAGCTGGTTAAAAAGCAATGGTTGTGGAAGGAGCAGCTGGTTAAAAAGCAATGGTTGTGGAAGGGACAGCTGGTTAAAAAGCAATGGTTGTGGAAGGAGCAGCTGGTTATAAAGCAATGGTTGCGGAAGGGACAGCTGGTTAAAAAGCAATGGTTGTGGAAGGAGCAGCTGGTTAAAAAGCAATGGTTGTGGAAGGAGCAGCTGGTTAAAAAGCAATGGTTGTGGAAGGAGCAGCTGGTTAAAAAGCAATGGTTGTGGAAGGAGCAGCTGGTTAAAAAGCAATGGCTGTGGAAGGAGCAGCTGGTTAAAAAGCAATGGTTGTGGAAGGAGCAGCTGGTTAAAAAGCAATGGTTGTGGAAGGGGCAGCTGGTTAAAAAGCAATGGTTGTGGAAGGAGCAGCTGGTTAAAAAGCAATGGTTGTGGAAGGGACAGCTGGTTAAAAAGCAATGGTTGTGGAAGGGACAGCTGGTTAAAAAGCAATGGTTGTGGAAGGAGCAGCTGGTTAAAAAGCAATGGTTGTGGAAGGAGCAGCTGGTTAAAAAGCAATGGTTGTGGAAGGAGCAGCTGGTTAAAAAGCAATGGTTGTGGAAGGAGCAGCTGGTTAAAAAGCAATGGTTGTGGAAGGAGCAGCTGGTTAAAAAGCAATGGTTGTGGAAGGAGCAGCTGGTTAAAAAGCAATGGTTGTGGAAGGGACAGCTGGTTAAAAAGCAATGGTTGTGGAAGGAGCAGCTGGTTAAAAAGCAATGGTTGTGGAAGGAGCAGCTGGTTAAAAAGCAATGGTTGTGGAAGGAGCAGCTGGTTAAAAAGCAATGGTTGTGGAAGGAGCAGCTGGTTAAAAAGCAATGGCTGTGGAAGGAGCAGCTGGTTAAAAAGCAATGGTTGTGGAAGGGACAGCTGGTTAAAAAGCAATGGTTGTGGAAGGAGCAGCTGGTTAAAAAGCAATGGTTGTGGAAGGAGCAGCTGGTTAAAAAGCAATGGTTGTGGAAGGAGCAGCTGGTTAAAAAGCAATGGTTGTGGAAGGGACAGCTGGTTAAAAAGCAATGGTTGTGGAAGGAGCAGCTGGTTAAAAAGCAATGGTTGTGGAAGGGACAGCTGGTTAAAAAGCAATGGTTGTGGAAGGGACAGCTGGTTAAAAAGCAATGGTTGTGGAAGGGGCAGCTGGTTAAAAAGCAATGGTTGTGGAAGGGACAGTTGGTTAAAAAGCAAAGATTGTGGAAGGAGCAGTTGGTTAAAAAGCAATGGTTGTGGAAGGAGCAGCTGGTTAAAAAGCAATGGTTGTGGAAGGAGCAGCTGGTTAAAAAGCAATGGTTGTGGAAGGAGCAGCTGGTTAAAAAGCAATGGTTGTGGAAGGAGCAGCTGGTTAAAAAGCAATGGTTGTGGAAGGAGCAGCTGGTTAAAAAGCAATGGTTGTGGAAGGAGCAGCTGGTTAAAAAGCAATGGTTGTGGAAGGGAGAGCTGGTTAAAAAGCAATGGTTGTGGAAGGGACAGCTGGTTAAAAAGCAATGGTTGTGGAAGGAGCAGCTGGTTAAAAAGCAATGGTTGTGGAAGGAGCAGCTGGTTATAAAGCAATGGTTGCGGAAGGGACAGCTGGTTAAAAAGCAATGGTTGCGGAAGGAGCAGCTGGTTAAAAAGCAATGGTTGTGGAAGGAGCAGCTGGTTAAAAAGCAATGGTTGTGGAAGGAGCAGCTGGTTAAAAAGCAATGGTTGTGGAAGGGACAGCTGGTTAAAAAGCAATGGCTGTGGAAGGAGCAGCTGGTTAAAAAGCAATGGCTGTGGAAGGAGCAGCTGGTTAAAAAGCAATGGTTGTGGAAGGAGCAGCTGGTTAAAAAGCAATGGTTGTGGAAGGAGCAGCTGGTTAAAAAGCAATGGTTGTGGAAGGAGCAGCTGGTTAAAAAGCAATGGTTGTGGAAGGAGCAGCTGGTTAAAAAGCAATGGTTGTGGAAGGAGCAGCTGGTTAAAAAGCAATGGTTGTGGAAGGGACAGCTGGTTAAAAAGCAAGGTTGTGGAAGGGACAGCTGGTTAAAAAGCAATGGTTGTGGAAGGAGCAGCTGGTTAAAAAGCAATGGTTGTGGAAGGGACAGCTGGTTAAAAAGCAATGGTTGTGGAAGGAGCAGCTGGTTAAAAAGCAATGGTTGTGGAAGGAGCAGCTGGTTAAAAAGCAATGGTTGTGGAAGGAGCAGCTGGTTAAAAAGCAATGGTTGTGGAAGGGACAGCTGGTTAAAAAGCAATGGTTGTGGAAGGAGCAGCTGGTTAAAAAGCAATGGTTGTGGAAGGGACAGCTGGTTAAAAAGCAATGGTTGTGGAAGGGACAGCTGGTTAAAAAACAATGGTTGTGGAAGGAGCAGCTGGTTAAAAAGCAATGGTTGTGGAAGGAGCAGCTGGTTAAAAAGCAATGGTTGTGGAAGGAGCAGCTGGTTAAAAAGCAATGGTTGTGGAAGGAGCAGCTGGTTAAAAAGCAATGGTTGTGGAAGGAGCAGCTGGTTAAAAAGCAATGGTTGTGGAAGGGAGAGCTGGTTAAAAAGCAATGGTTGTGGAAGGGACAGCTGGTTAAAAAGCAATGGTTGTGGAAGGAGCAGCTGGTTAAAAAGCAATGGTTGTGGAAGGAGCAGCTGGTTATAAAGCAATGGTTGCGGAAGGGACAGCTGGTTAAAAAGCAATGGTTGCGGAAGGAGCAGCTGGTTAAAAAGCAATGGTTGTGGAAGGAGCAGCTGGTTAAAAAGCAATGGTTGTGGAAGGAGCAGCTGGTTAAAAAGCAATGGTTGTGGAAGGGACAGCTGGTTAAAAAGCAATGGCTGTGGAAGGAGCAGCTGGTTAAAAAGCAATGGCTGTGGAAGGAGCAGCTGGTTAAAAAGCAATGGTTGTGGAAGGAGCAGCTGGTTAAAAAGCAATGGTTGTGGAAGGAGCAGCTGGTTAAAAAGCAATGGTTGTGGAAGGAGCAGCTGGTTAAAAAGCAATGGTTGTGGAAGGAGCAGCTGGTTAAAAAGCAATGGTTGTGGAAGGAGCAGCTGGTTAAAAAGCAATGGTTGTGGAAGGGACAGCTGGTTAAAAAGCAAGGTTGTGGAAGGGACAGCTGGTTAAAAAGCAATGGTTGTGGAAGGAGCAGCTGGTTAAAAAGCAATGGTTGTGGAAGGGACAGCTGGTTAAAAAGCAATGGTTGTGGAAGGAGCAGCTGGTTAAAAAGCAATGGTTGTGGAAGGAGCAGCTGGTTAAAAAGCAATGGTTGTGGAAGGAGCAGCTGGTTAAAAAGCAATGGTTGTGGAAGGGACAGCTGGTTAAAAAGCAATGGTTGTGGAAGGAGCAGCTGGTTAAAAAGCAATGGTTGTGGAAGGGACAGCTGGTTAAAAAGCAATGGTTGTGGAAGGGACAGCTGGTTAAAAAACAATGGTTGTGGAAGGAGCAGCTGGTTAAAAAGCAATGGTTGTGGAAGGAGCAGCTGGTTAAAAAGCAATGGTTGTGGAAGGAGCAGCTGGTTAAAAAGCAATGGTTGTGGAAGGGACAGCTGTTTAAAAAGCAATGGTTGTGGAAGGAGCAGCTGGTTAAAAAGCAATGGTTGTGGAAGGGACAGCTGGTTAAAAAGCAATGGTTGTGGAAGGAGCAGCTGGTTAAAAAGCAATGGTTGTGGAAGGAGCAGCTGGTTAAAAAGCAATGGTTGTGGAAGGGACAGCTGGTTAAAAAGCAATGGTTGTGGAAGGAGCAGCTGGTTATAAAGCAATGGTTGCGGAAGGGACAGCTGGTTAAAAAGCAATGGTTGTGGAAGGAGCAGCTGGTTAAAAAGCAATGGTTGTGGAAGGAGCAGCTGGTTAAAAAGCAATGGTTGTGGAAGGAGCAGCTGGTTAAAAAGCAATGGTTGTGGAAGGAGCAGCTGGTTAAAAAGCAATGGTTGTGGAAGGAGCAGCTGGTTAAAAAGCAATGGTTGTGGAAGGAGCAGCTGGTTAAAAAGCAATGGTTGTGGAAGGGAGAGCTGGTTAAAAAGCAATGGTTGTGGAAGGAGCAGCTGGTTAAAAAGCAATGGTTGTGGAAGGAGCAGCTGGTTAAAAAGCAATGGTTGTGGAAGGAGCAGCTGGTTAAAAAGCAATGGTTGTGGAAGGAGCAGCTGGTTAAAAAGCAATGGTTGTGGAAGGAGCAGCTGGTTAAAAAGCAATGGTTGTGGAAGGGACAGCTGGTTAAAAAGCAATGGTTGTGGAAGGAGCAGCTGGTTAAAAAGCAATGGTTGTGGAAGGAGCAGCTGGTTAAAAAGCAATGGTTGTGGAAGGAGCAGCTGGTTAAAAAGCAATGGTTGTGGAAGGAGCAGCTGGTTAAAAAGCAATGGCTGTGGAAGGAGCAGCTGGTTAAAAAGCAATGGTTGTGGAAGGGACAGCTGGTTAAAATCAATGGTTGTGGAAGGAGCAGCTGGTTAAAAAGCAATGGTTGTGGAAGGAGCAGCTGGTTAAAAAGCAATGGTTGTGGAAGGAGCAGCTGGTTAAAAAGCAATGGTTGTGGAAGGGACAGCTGGTTAAAAAGCAATGGTTGTGGAAGGAGCAGCTGGTTAAAAAGCAATGGTTGTGGAAGGGACAGCTGGTTAAAAAGCAATGGTTGTGGAAGGGACAGCTGGTTAAAAAGCAATGGTTGTGGAAGGGGCAGCTGGTTAAAAAGCAATGGTTGTGGAAGGGACAGTTGGTTAAAAAGCAAAGATTGTGGAAGGAGCAGTTGGTTAAAAAGCAATGGTTGTGGAAGGAGCAGCTGGTTAAAAAGCAATGGTTGTGGAAGGAGCAGCTGGTTAAAAAGCAATGGTTGTGGAAGGAGCAGCTGGTTAAAAAGCAATGGTTGTGGAAGGAGCAGCTGGTTAAAAAGCAATGGTTGCGGAAGGAGCAGCTGGTTAAAAAGCAATGGTTGTGGAAGGAGCAGCTGGTTAAAAAGCAATGGTTGTGGAAGGAGCAGCTGGTTAAAAAGCAATGGTTGTGGAAGGAGCAGCTGGTTAAAAAGCAATGGTTGTGGAAGGAGCAGCTGGTTAAAAAGCAATGGTTGTGGAAGGAGCAGCTGGTTAAAAAGCAATGGTTGTGGAATGAGCAGCTGGTTAAAAAGCAATGGTTGTGGAAGGAGCAGCTGGTTAAAAAGCAATGGTTGTGGAAGGGGCAGCTGGTTAAAAAGCAATGGTTGTGGAAGGAGCAGCTGGTTAAAAAGCAATGGTTGTGGAAGGGGCAGCTGGTTAAAAAGCAATGGTTGTGGAAGGAGCAGCTGGTTAAAAAGCAATGGTTGTGGAAGGGACAGCTGGTTAAAAAGCAATGGTTGTGGAAGGAGCAGCTGGTTAAAAAGCAATGGTTGTGGAAGGAGCAGCTGGTTAAAAAGCAATGGTTGTGGAAGGAGCAGCTGGTTAAAAAGCAATGGTTGTGGAAGGGACAGCTGGTTAAAAAGCAATGGTTGTGGAAGGAGCAGCTGGTTAAAAAGCAATGGTTGTGGAAGGGACAGCTGTTAAAAAGCAATGGTTGTGGAAGGGACAGCTGGTTAAAAAGCAATGGTTGTGGAAGGAGCAGCTGGTTAAAAAGCAATGGTTGTGGAAGGAGCAGCTGGTTAAAAAGCAATGGTTGTGGAAGGAGCAGCTGGTTAAAAAGCAATGGTTGTGGAAGGGACAGCTGGTTAAAAAGCAATGGTTGCGGAAGGAGCAGCTGGTTAAAAAGCAATGGTTGTGGAAGGAGCAGCTGGTTAAAAAGCAATGGTTGTGGAAGGAGCAGCTGGTTAAAAAGCAATGGTTGTGGAAGGAGCAGCTGGTTAAAAAGCAATGGTTGTGGAAGGGAGAGCTGGTTAAAAAGCAATGGTTGTGGAAGGGAGAGCTGGTTAAAAAGCAATGGTTGTGGAAGGAGCAGCTGGTTAAAAAGCAATGGTTGTGGAAGGGGCAGCTGGTTAAAAAGCAATGGTTGTGGAAGGAGCAGCTGGTTAAAAAGCAATGGTTGTGGAAGGAGCAGCTGGTTAAAAAGCAATGGTTGTGGAAGGAGCAGCTGGTTAAAAAGCAATGGTTGTGGAAGGAGCAGCTGGTTATAAAGCAATGGTTGTGGAAGGAGCAGCTGGTTAAAAAGCAATGGTTGTGGAAGGAGCAGCTGGTTAAAAAGCAATGGTTGTGGAAGGAGCAGCTGGTTAAAAAGCAATGGTTGTGGAAGGAGCAGCTGGTTAAAAAGCAATGGTTGTGGAAGGGACAGCTGGTTAAAAAGCAATGGTTGTGGAAGGAGCAGCTGGTTAAAAAGCAATGGTTGTGGAAGGAGCAGCTGGTTAAAAAGCAATGGTTGCGGAAGGGACAGCTGGTTAAAAAGCAATGGTTGTGGAAGGGACAGCTGGTTAAAAAGCAATGGTTGTGGAAGGGACAGCTGGTTAAAAAGCAATGGTTGTGGAAGGAGCAGCTGGTTAAAAAGCAATGGTTGTGGAAGGAGCAGCTGGTTAAAAAGCAATGGTTGTGGAAGGAGCAGCTGGTTAAAAAGCAATGGTTGTGGAAGGAGCAGCTGGTTAAAAAGCAATGGTTGTGGAAGGGACAGCTGGTTAAAAAGCAATGGTTGTGGAAGGAGCAGCTGGTTAAAAAGCAATGGTTGTGGAAGGGACAGCTGGTTAAAAAGCAATGGTTGTGGAAGGGACAGCTGGTTAAAAAGCAATGGTTGTGGAAGGAGCAGTTGGTTGAAAAGCAATGGTTGTGGAAGGAGCAGCTGGTTAAAAAGCAATGGTTGTGGAAGGGACAGCTGGTTAAAAAGCAATGGTTGTGGAAGGAGCAGCTGGTTAAAAAGCAATGGTTGTGGAAGGGACAGCTGGTTAAAAAGCAATGGTTGTGGAAGGAGCAGCTGGTTAAAAAGCAATGGTTGTGGAAGGGAGAGCTGGTTAAAAAGCAATGGTTGTGGAAGGGGCAGCTGGTTAAAAAGCAATGGTTGTGGAAGGAGCAGCTGGTTAAAAAGCAATGGTTGTGGAAGGAGCAGCTGGTTAAAAAGCAATGGTTGTGGAAGGAGCAGATGGTTAAAAAGCAATGGTTGTGGAAGGAGCAGCTGGTTAAAAAGCAATGGTTGAGGAAGGAGCAGCTGGTTAAAAAGCAATGGTTGTGGAAGGGACAGCTGGTTAAAAAGCAATGGTTGTGGAAGGGACTGCTGGTTAAAAAGCAATGGTTGTGGAAGGAGCAGCTGGTTAAAAAGCAATGGTTGTGGAAGGAGCAGCTGGTTAAAAAGCAATGGTTGTGGAAGGAGCAGCTGGTTAAAAAGCAATGGTTGTGGAAGGGGCAGCTGGTTAAAAAGCAATGGTTGTGGAAGGGACAGCTGGTTAAAAAGCAATGGTTGTGGAAGGAGCAGCTGGTTAAAAAGCAATGGTTGTGGAAGGAGCAGCTGGTTAAAAAGCAATGGTTGTGGAAGGAGCAGCTGGTTAAAAAGCAATGGTTGTGGAAGGGGCAGCTGGTTAAAAAGCAATGGTTGTGGAAGGAGCAGCTGGTTAAAAATCAATGGTTGTGGAAGGGACAGCTGGTTAAAAAGCAATGGTTGTGGAAGGGGCAGCTGGTTAAAAAGCAATGGTTGTGGAAGGAGCAGTTGGTTAAAAAGCAATGGTTGTGGAAGGAGCAGCTGGTTAAAAAGCAATGGTTGTGGAAGGAGCAGCTGGTTAAAAAGCAATGGTTGCGGAAGGAGCAGCTGGTTAAAAAGCAATGGTTGTGGAAGGGACAGCTGGTTAAAAAGCAATGGTTGGGGAAGGAGCAGCTGGTTAAAAAGCAATGGTTGTGGAAGGAGCAGCTGGTTAAAAAGCAATGGTTGTGGAAGGAGCAGCTGGTTAAAAAGCAATGGTTGTGGAAGGGACAGCTGGTTAAAAAGCAATGGTTGTGGAAGGAGCAGCTGGTTAAAAAGCAATGGTTGTGGAAGGAGCAGCTGGTTAAAAAGCAATGGTTGTGGAAGGAGCAGCTGGTTAAAAAGCAATGGTTGTGGAAGGGACAGCTGGTTAAAAAGCAATGGTTGTGGAAGGAGCAGCTGGTTAAAAAGCAATGGTTGTGGAAGGGACAGCTGGTTAAAAAGCAATGGTTGTGGAAGGAGCAGCTGGTTAAAAAGCAATGGTTGTGGAAGGGACAGCTGGTTAAAAAGCAATGGTTGTGGAAGGAGCAGCTGGTTAAAAAGCAATGGTTGTGGAAGGAGCAGCTGGTTAAAAAGCAATGGTTGTGGAAGGAGCAGCTGGTTATAAAGCAATGGTTGTGGAAGGAGCAGCTGGTTAAAAAGCAATGGTTGTGGAAGGAGCAGCTGGTTAAAAAGCAATGGTTGTGGAAGGGACAGCTGGTTAAAAAGCAATGGTTGTGGAAGGAGCAGCTGGTTAAAAAGCAATGGTTGTGGAAGGAGCAGCTGGTTAAAAAGCAATGGTTGTGGAAGGAGCAGCTGGTTATAAAGCAATGGTTGTGGAAGGAGCAGCTGGTTAAAAAGCAATGGTTGTGGAAGGAGCAGCTGGTTAAAAAGCAATGGTTGTGGAAGGAGCAGCTGGTTAAAAAGCAATGGTTGTGGAAGGAGCAGCTGGTTAAAAAGCAATGGTTGTGGAAGGAGCAGCTGGTTAAAAAGCAATGGTTGTGGAAGGAGCAGCTGGTTAAAAAGCAATGGTTGTGGAAGGAGCAGCTGGTTAAAAAGCAATGGTTGTGGAAGGAGCAGCTGGTTAAAAAGCAATGGTTGTGGAAGGGAGAGCTGGTTAAAAAGCAATGGTTGTGGAAGGGACAGCTGGTTAAAAAGCAATGGTTGTGGAAGGAGCAGCTGGTTAAAAAGCAATGGTTGTGGAAGGAGCAGCTGGTTATAAAGCAATGGTTGCGGAAGCGACAGCTGGTTAAAAAGCAATGGTTGCGGAAGGAGCAGCTGGTTAAAAAGCAATGGTTGTGGAAGGAGCAGCTGGTTAAAAAGCAATGGTTGTGGAAGGAGCAGCTGGTTAAAAAGCAATGGTTGTGGAAGGGACAGCTGGTTAAAAAGCAATGGCTGTGGAAGGAGCAGCTGGTTAAAAAGCAATGGCTGTGGAAGGAGCAGCTGGTTAAAAAGCAATGGTTGTGGAAGGAGCAGCTGGTTAAAAAGCTATGGTTGTGGAAGGAGCAGCTGGTTAAAAAGCAATGGTTGTGGAAGGAGCAGCTGGTTAAAAAGCAATGGTTGTGGAAGGAGCAGCTGGTTAAAAAGCAATGGTTGTGGAAGGAGCAGCTGGTTAAAAAGCAATGGTTGTGGAAGGGACAGCTGGTTAAAAAGCAATGGTTGTGGAAGGGACAGCTGGTTAAAAAGCAATGGTTGTGGAAGGAGCAGCTGGTTAAAAAGCAATGGTTGTGGAAGGGACAGCTGGTTAAAAAGCAATGGTTGTGGAAGGAGCAGCTGGTTAAAAAGCAATGGTTGTGGAAGGAGCAGCTGGTTAAAAAGCAATGGTTGTGGAAGGAGCAGCTGGTTAAAAAGCAATGGTTGTGGAAGGGACAGCTGGTTAAAAAGCAATGGTTGTGGAAGGAGCAGCTGGTTAAAAAGCAATGGTTGTGGAAGGGACAGCTGGTTAAAAAGCAATGGTTGTGGAAGGGACAGCTGGTTAAAAAGCAATGGTTGTGGAAGGAGCAGCTGGTTAAAAAGCAATGGTTGTGGAAGGAGCAGCTGGTTAAAAAGCAATGGTTGTGGAAGGAGCAGCTGGTTAAAAAGCAATGGTTGTGGAAGGGACAGCTGGTTAAAAAGCAATGGTTGTGGAAGGAGCAGCTGGTTAAAAAGCAATGGTTGTGGAAGGGACAGCTGGTTAAAAAGCAATGGTTGTGGAAGGAGCAGCTGGTTAAAAAGCAATGGTTGTGGAAGGGAGAGCTGGTTAAAAAGCAATGGTTGTGGAAGGAGCAGCTGGTTAAAAAGCAATGGTTGTGGAAGGAGCAGCTGGTTAAAAAGCAATGGTTGTGGAAGGAGCAGCTGTTTAAAAAGCAATGGTTGTGGAAGGGACAGCTGGTTAAAAAGCAATGGTTGTGGAAGGAGCAGCTGGTTATAAAGCAATGGTTGCGGAAGGGACAGCTGGTTAAAAAGCAATGGTTGTGGAAGGAGCAGCTGGTTAAAAAGCAATGGTTGTGGAAGGAGCAGCTGGTTAAAAAGCAATGGTTGTGGAAGGAGCAGCTGGTTAAAAAGCAATGGTTGTGGAAGGAGCAGCTGGTTAAAAAGCAATGGTTGTGGAAGGAGCAGCTGGTTAAAAAGCAATGGTTGTGGAAGGAGCAGCTGGTTAAAAAGCAATGGTTGTGGAAGGGACAGCTGGTTAAAAAGCAATGGTTGTGGAAGGAGCAGCTGGTTAAAAAGCAATGGTTGTGGAAGGGACAGCTGGTTAAAAAGCAATGGTTGTGGAAGGAGCAGCTGGTTAAAAAGCAATGGTTGTGGAAGGGGCAGCTGGTTAAAAAGCAATGGTTGTGGAAGGGAGAGCTGGTTAAAAAGCAATGGTTGTGGAAGGAGCAGCTGGTTAAAAAGCAATGGTTGTGGAAGGAGCAGCTGGTTAAAAAGCAATGGTTGTGGAAGGGGCAGCTGGTTAAAAAGCAATGGTTGTGGAAGGAGCAGCTGGTTAAAAAGCAATGGTTGTGGAAGGAGCAGCTGGTTAAAAAGCAATGGTTGTGGAAGGAGCAGCTGGTTAAAAAGCAATGGTTGTGGAAGGAGCAGCTGGTTAAAAAGCAATGGCTGTGGAAGGAGCAGCTGGTTAAAAAGCAATGGTTGTGGAAGGGACAGCTGGTTAAAAAGCAATGGTTGTGGAAGGAGCAGCTGGTTAAAAAGCAATGGTTGTGGAAGGAGCAGCTGGTTAAAAAGCAATGGTTGTGGAAGGAGCAGCTGGTTAAAAAGCAATGGTTGTGGAAGGGACAGCTGGTTAAAAAGCAATGGTTGTGGAAGGAGCAGCTGGTTAAAAAGCAATGGTTGTGGAAGGGACAGCTGGTTAAAAAGCAATGGTTGTGGAAGGGACAGCTGGTTAAAAAGCAATGGTTGTGGAAGGGGCAGCTGGTTAAAAAGCAATGGTTGTGGAAGGGGCAGCTGGTTAAAAAGCAATGGTTGTGGAAGGGACAGTTGGTTAAAAAGCAATGGTTGTGGAAGGAGCAGTTGGTTAAAAAGCAATGGTTGTGGAAGGAGCAGCTGGTTAAAAAGCAATGGTTGTGGAAGGAGCAGCTGGTTAAAAAGCAATGGTTGTGGAAGGAGCAGCTGGTTAAAAAGCAATGGTTGTGGAAGGAGCAGCTGGTTAAAAAGCAATGGTTGCGGAAGGAGCAGCTGGTTAAAAAGCAATGGTTGTGGAAGGAGCAGCTGGTTAAAAAGCAATGGTTGTGGAAGGAGCAGCTGGTTAAAAAGCAATGGTTGTGGAAGGAGCAGCTGGTTAAAAAGCAATGGTTGTGGAAGGAGCAGCTGGTTAAAAAGCAATGGTTGTGGAAGGAGCAGCTGGTTAAAAAGCAATGGTTGTGGAAGGAGCAGCTGGTTAAAAAGCAATGGTTGTGGAAGGAGCAGCTGGTTAAAAAGCAATGGTTGTGGAAGGGACAGCTGGTTAAAAAGCAATGGTTGTGGAAGGAGCAGCTGGTTAAAAAGCAATGGTTGTGGAAGGGGCAGCTGGTTAAAAAGCAATGGTTGTGGAAGGGACAGCTGGTTAAAAAGCAATGGTTGTGGAAGGAGCAGCTGGTTAAAAAGCAATGGTTGTGGAAGGAGCAGCTGGTTAAAAAGCAATGGTTGTGGAAGGCGCACCTGGTTAAAAAGCAATGGTTGTGGAAGGAGCAGCTGGTTAAAAAGCAATGGTTGTGGAAGGGAGAGCTGGTTAAAAAGCAATGGTTGTGGAAGGGAGAGCTGGTTAAAAAGCAATGGTTGTGGAAGGAGCAGCTGGTTAAAAAGCAATGGTTGTGGAAGGGGCAGCTGGTTAAAAAGCAATGGTTGTGGAAGGAGCAGCTGGTTAAAAAGCAATGGTTGTGGAAGGAGCAGCTGGTTAAAAAGCAATGGTTGTGGAAGGAGCAGCTGGTTAAAAAGCAATGGTTGTGGAAGGAGCAGCTGGTTAAAAAGCAATGGTTGTGGAAGGAGCAGCTGGTTATAAAGCAATGGTTGTGGAAGGAGCAGCTGGTTAAAAAGCAATGGTTGTGGAAGGAGCAGCTGGTTAAAAAGCAATGGTTGTGGAAGGAGCAGCTGGTTAAAAAGCAATGGTTGTGGAAGGAGCAGCTGGTTAAAAAGCAATGGTTGTGGAAGGGACAGCTGGTTAAAAAGCAATGGTTGTGGAAGGGACAGCTGGTTAAAAAGCAATGGTTGTGGAAGGAGCAGCTGGTTAAAAAGCAATGGTTGTGGAAGGAGCAGCTGGTTAAAAAGCAATGGTTGTGGAAGGGAGAGCTGGTTAAAAAGCAATGGTTGTGGAAGGAGCAGCTGGTTAAAAAGCAATGGTTGTGGAAGGGGCAGCTGGTTAAAAAGCAATGGTTGTGGAAGGGACAGCTGGTTAAAAAGCAATGGTTGTGGAAGGGAGAGCTGGTTAAAAAGCAATCGTTGTGGAAGGAGCAGCTGGTTAAAAAGCAATGGTTGTGGAAGGGGCAGCTGGTTAAAAAGCAATGGTTGTGGAAGGGACAGCTGGTTAAAAAGCAATGGTTGTGGAAGGAGCAGCTGGTTATAAAGCAATGGTTGTGGAAGGGGCAGCTGGTTAAAAAGCAATGGTTGTGGAAGGGACAGCTGGTTAAAAAGCAATGGTTGTGGGAGGAGCAGCTGGTTAAAAAGCAATGGTTGTGGAAGGAGCAGCTGGTTAAAAAGCAATGGTTGTGGAAGGGACAGCTGGTTAAAAAGCAATGGTTGTGGAAGGGACAGCTGGTTAAAAAGCAATGGTTGTGGAAGGGACAGCTGGTTAAAAAGCAATGGTTGTGGAAGGAGCAGCTGGTTAAAAAGCAATGGTTGTGGAAGGAGCAGCTGGTTAAAAAGCAATGGTTGTGGAAGGGACAGCTGGTTAAAAAGCAATGGTTGTGGAAGGGACAGCTGGTTAAAAAGCAATGGTTGTGGAAGGAGCAGCTGGTTAAAAAGCAATGGTTGTGGAAGGAGCAGCTGGTTAAAAAGCAATGGTTGTGGAAGGAGCAGCTGGTTAAAAAGCAATGGTTGTGGAAGGAGCAGCTGGTTAAAAAGCAATGGTTGTGGAAGGGACAGCTGGTTAAAAAGCAATGGTTGTGGAAGGGACAGCTGGTTAAAAAGCAATGGTTGTGGAAGGAGCAGCTGGTTAAAAAGCAATGGTTGTGGAAGGAGCAGCTGGTTAAAAAGCAATGGTTGTGGAAGGGACAGCTGGTTAAAAAGCAATGGTTGTGGAAGGAGCAGCTGGTTAAAAAGCAATGGTTGTGGAAGGAGCAGCTGGTTAAAAAGCAATGGTTGTGGAAGGGACAGCTGGTTAAAAAGCAATGGTTGTGGAAGGGACAGCTGGTTAAAAAGCAATGGTTGTGGAAGGGACAGCTGGTTAAAAAGCAATGGTTGTGGAAGGGACAGCTGGTTAAAAAGCAATGGTTGTGGAAGGAGCAGCTGGTTAAAAAGCAATGGTTGTGGAAGGGAGAGCTGGTTAAAAAGCAATGGTTGTGGAAGGAGCAGCTGGTTAAAAAGCAATGGTTGTGGAAGGGGCAGCTGGTTAAAAAGCAATGGTTGTGGAAGGGACAGCTGGTTAAAAAGCAATGGTTGTGGAAGGGACAGCTGGTTAAAAAGCAATGGTTGTGGAAGGAGCAGCTGGTTATAAAGCAATGGTTGTGGAAGGAGCAGCTGGTTAAAAAGCAATGGTTGTGGAAGGAGCAGCTGGTTAAAAAGCAATGGTTGTGGAAGGGACAGCTGGTTAAAAAGCAATGGTTGTGGAAGGAGCAGCTGGTTAAAAAGCAATGGTTGTGGAAGGGACAGCTGGTTAAAAAGCAATGGTTGTGGAAGGAGCAGCTGGTTAAAAAGCAATGGTTGTGGAAGGAGCAGCTGGTTAAAAAGCAATGGTTGTGGAAGGAGCAGCTGGTTAAAAAGCAATGGTTGTGGAAGGAGCAGCTGGTTAAAAAGCAATGGTTGTGGAAGGAGCAGCTGGTTAAAAAGCAATGGTTGTGGAAGGAGCAGCTGGTTAAAAAGCAATGGTTGTGGAAGGAGCAGCTGGTTAAAAAGCAATGGTTGTGGAAGGAGCAGCTGGTTAAAAAGCAATGGTTGTGGAAGGGACAGCTGGTTAAAAAGCAATGGTTGTGGAAGGGACAGCTGGTTAAAAAGCAATGGTTGTGGAAGGGACAGCTGGTTAAAAAGCAATGGTTGTGGAAGGAGCAGCTGGTTAAAAAGCAATGGTTGTGGAAGGAGCAGCTGGTTAAAAAGCAATGGTTGTGGAAGGGACAGCTGGTTAAAAAGCAATGGTTGTGGAAGGAGCAGCTGGTTAAAAAGCAATGGTTGTGGAAGGAGCAGCTGGTTAAAAAGCAATGGTTGTGGAAGGAGCAGCTGGTTCAAAAGCAATGGTTGTGGAAGGAGCAGCTGGTTAAAAAGCAATGGTTGTGGAAGGAGCAGCTGGTTAAAAAGCAATGGTTGTGGAAGGAGCAGCTGGTTAAAAAGCAATGGTTGTGGAAGGAGCAGCTGGTTAAAAAGCAATGGTTGTGGAAGGAGCAGCTGGTTAAAAAGCAATGGTTGTGGAAGGGGCAGCTGGTTAAAAAGCAATGGTTGTGGAAGGAGCAGCTGGTTAAAAAGCAATGGTTGTGGAAGGAGCAGCTGGTTAAAAAGCAATGGTTGTGGAAGGGACAGCTGGTTAAAAAGCAATGGTTGTGGAAGGAGCAGCTGGTTAAAAAGCAATGGTTGTGGAAGGAGCAGCTGGTTAAAAAGCAATGGTTGTGGAAGGAGCAGCTGGTTAAAAAGCAATGGTTGTGGAAGGAGCAGCTGGTTAAAAAGCAATGGCTGTGGAAGGAGCAGCTGGTTAAAAAGCAATGGTTGTGGAAGGGACAGCTGGTTAAAAAGCAATGGTTGTGGAAGGAGCAGCTGGTTAAAAAGCAATGGTTGTGGAAGGAGCAGCTGGTTAAAAAGCAATAGTTGTGGAAGGAGCAGCTGGTTAAAAAGCAATGGTTGTGGAAGGGGCAGCTGGTTAAAAAGCAATGGTTGTGGAAGGAGCAGCTGGTTAAAAAGCAATGGTTGTGGAAGGAGCAGCTGGTTAAAAAGCAATGGTTGTGGAAGGGACAGCTGGTTAAAAAGCAATGGTTGTGGAAGGGACAGCTGGTTAAAAAGCAATGGTTGTGGAAGGAGCAGCTGGTTAAAAAGCAATGGTTGTGGAAGGAGCAGCTGGTTAAAAAGCAATGGTTGTGGAAGGGACAGCTGGTTAAAAAGCAATGGTTGTGGAAGGGACAGCTGGTTAAAAAGCAATGGTTGTGGAAGGAGCAGCTGGTTAAAAAGCAATGGTTGTGGAAGGAGCAGCTGGTTAAAAAGCAATGGTTGTGGAAGGAGCAGCTGGTTAAAAAGCAATGGTTGTGGAAGGAGCAGCTGGTTAAAAAGCAATGGTTGTGGAAGGGACAGCTGGTTAAAAAGCAATGGTTGTGGAAGGGACAGCTGGTTAAAAAGCAATGGTTGTGGAAGGAGCAGCTGGTTAAAAAGCAATGGTTGTGGAAGGAGCAGCTGGTTAAAAAGCAATGGTTGTGGAAGGAGCAGCTGGTTAAAAAGCAATGGTTGTGGAAGGGGCAGCTGGTTAAAAAGCAATGGTTGTGGAAGGGACAGCTGGTTAAAAAGCAATGGTTGTGGAAGGAGCAGCTGGTTAAAAAGCAATGGTTGCGGAAGGGACAGCTGGTTAAAAAGCAATGGTTGTGGAAGGAGCAGCTGGTTAAAAAGCAATGGTTGTGGAAGGAGCAGCTGGTTAAAAAGCAATGGTTGTGGAAGGAGCAGCTGGTTAAAAAGCAATGGTTGTGGAAGGAGCAGCTGGTTAAAAAGCAATGGTTGTGGAAGGAGCAGCTGGTTAAAAAGCAATGGTTGTGGAAGGAGCAGCTGGTTAAAAAGCAATGGTTGTGGAAGGGGCAGCTGGTTAAAAAGCAATGGTTGTGGAAGGGGCAATGGTTGTGGAAGGGAGAGCTGGTTAAAAAGCAATGGTTGTGGATGGAGCAGCTGGTTAAAAAGCAATGGTTGTGGAAGGAGCAGCTGGTTAAAAAGCAATGGTTGTGGAAGGAGCAGCTGGTTAAAAAGCAATGGTTGTGGAAGGGACAGCTGGTTAAAAAGCAATGGTTGTGGAAGGAGCAGCTGGTTAAAAAGCAATGGTTGTGGAAGGAGCAGCTGGTTAAAGAGCAATGGTTGTGGAAGGAGCAGCTGGTTAAAAAGCAATGGTTGTGGAAGGAGCAGCTGGTTAAAAAGCAATGGTTGTGGATGGAGCAGCTGGTTAAAAAGCAATGGTTGTGGAAGGGACAGCTGGTTAAAAAGCAATGGTTGTGGAAGGAGCAGCTGGTTATAAAGCAATGGTTGTGGAAGGGGCAGCTGGTTAAAAAGCAATGGTTGTGGAAGGAGCAGCTGGTTAAAAAGCAATGGTTGTGGAAGGAGCAGCTGGTTAAAAAGCAATGGTTGTGGAAGGGACAGCTGGTTAAAAAGCAATGGTTGTGGAAGGAGCAGCTGGTTAAAAAGCAATGGTTGTGGAAGGAGCAGCTGGTTAAAAAGCAATGGTTGTGGAAGGAGCAGCTGGTTAAAAAGCAATGGTTGTGGAAGGAGCAGCTGGTTAAAAAGCAATGGCTGTGGAAGGAGCAGCTGGTTAAAAAGCAATGGTTGTGGAAGGGACAGCTGGTTAAAAAGCAATGGTTGTGGAAGGAGCAGCTGGTTAAAAAGCAATGGTTGTGGAAGGAGCAGCTGGTTAAAAAGCAATGGTTGTGGAAGGAGCAGCTGGTTAAAAAGCAATGGTTGTGGAAGGGACAGCTGGTTAAAAAGCAATGGTTGTGGAAGGAGCAGCTGGTTAAAAAGCAATGGTTGTGGAAGGAGCAGCTGGTTAAAAAGCAATGGTTGTGGAAGGGGCAGCTGGTTAAAAAGCAATGGTTGTGGAAGGAGCAGCTGGTTAAAAAGCAATGGTTGTGGAAGGGACAGCTGGTTAAAAAGCAATGGTTGTGGAAGGGACAGCTGGTTAAAAAGCAATGGTTGTGGAAGGAGCAGCTGGTTAAAAAGCAATGGTTGTGGAAGGAGCAGCTGGTTAAAAAGCAATGGCTGCGGAAGGAGCAGCTGGTTAAAAAGCAATGGTTGTGGAAGGGACAGCTGGTTAAAAAGCAATGGTTGTGGAAGGAGCAGCTGGTTAAAAAGCAATGGTTGTGGAAGGAGCAGCTGGTTAAAAAGCAATGGTTGTGGAAGGGACAGCTGGTTAAAAAGCAATGGTTGTGGAAGGAGCAGCTGGTTAAAAAGCAATGGTTGTGGAAGGACAGCTGGTTAAAAAGCAATGGTTGTGGAAGGGACAGCTGGTTAAAAAGCAATGGTTGTGGAAGGGACAGCTGGTTAAAAAGCAATGGTTGTGGAAGGAGCAGCTGGTTAAAAAGCAATGGTTGTGGAAGGAGCAGCTGGTTAAAAAGCAATGGTTGCGGAAGGAGCAGCTGGTTAAAAAGCAATGGTTGCGGAAGGAGCAGCTGGTTAAAAAGCAATGGTTGTGGAAGGAGCAGCTGGTTAAAAAGCAATGGTTGTGGAAGGAGCAGCTGGTTAAAAAGCAATGGTTGTGGAAGGAGCAGCTGGTTAAAAAGCAATGGTTGTGGAAGGGGCAGCTGGTTAAAAAGCAATGGTTGTGGAAGGAGCAGCTGGTTAAAAAGCAATGGTTGTGGAAGGAGCAGCTGGTTAAAAAGCAATGGTTGTGGAAGGAGCAGCTGGTTAAAAAGCAATGGTTGTGGAAGGAGCAGCTGGTTAAAAAGCAATGGTTGTGGAAGGGACAGCTGGTTAAAAAGCAATGGTTGTGGAAGGGACAGCTGGTTAAAAAGCAATGGTTGTGGAAGGAGCAGCTGGTTAAAAAGCAATGGTTGTGGAAGGAGCAGCTGGTTAAAAAGCAATGGTTGTGGAAGGAGCAGCTGGTTAAAAAGCAATGGTTGTGGAAGGGACAGCTGGTTAAAAAGCAATGGTTGCGGAAGGGACAGCTGGTTAAAAAGCAATGGTTGTGGAAGGAGCAGCTGGTTAAAAAGCAATGGTTGTGGAAGGGACAGCTGGTTAAAAAGCAATGGTTGTGGAAGGGACAGCTGGTTAAAAAGCAATGGCTGTGGAAGGAGCAGCTGGTTAAAAAGCAATGGTTGTGGAAGGAGCAGCTGGTTAAAAAGCAATGGTTGTGGAAGGAGCAGCTGGTTAAAAAGCAATGGTTGTGGAAGGAGCAGCTGGTTATAAAGCAATGGTTGCGGAAGGGACAGCTGGTTAAAAAGCAATGGTTGTGGAAGGAGCAGCTGGTTAAAAAGCAATGGTTGTGGAAGGGGCAGCTGGTTAAAAAGCAATGGTTGTGGAAGGAGCAGCTGGTTAAAAAGCAATGGTTGCGGAAGGAGCAGCTGGTTAAAAAGCAATGGTTGTGGAAGGAGCAGCTGGTTAAAAAGCAATGGTTGTGGAAGGAGCAGCTGGTTAAAAAGCAATGGTTGTGGAAGGAGCAGCTGGTTAAAAAGCAATGGTTGTGGAAGGAGCAGCTGGTTAAAAAGCAATGGTTGTGGAAGGAGCAGCTGGTTAAAAAGCAATGGTTGTGCAAGGAGCAGCTGGTTAAAAAGCAATGGTTGTGGAAGGAGCAGCTGGTTAAAAAGCAATGGTTGTGGAAGGGACAGCTGGTTAAAAAGCAATGGTTGTGGAAGGAGCAGCTGGTTAAAAAGCAATGGTTGTGGAAGGGACAGCTGGTTAAAAAGCAATGGTTGTGGAAGGAGCAGCTGGTTAAAAAGCAATGGTTGTGGAA
The DNA here is from genome assembly GCF_964213995.1 of Mustelus asterias. NCBI lineage: Eukaryota > Metazoa > Chordata > Chondrichthyes > Carcharhiniformes > Triakidae > Mustelus > Mustelus asterias. Next base: position 134,539 of record NW_027590730.1, read on the forward strand.
GGAGCAGCTGGTTAAAAAGCAATGGTTGTGGAAGGGGCAGCTGGTTAAAAAGCAATGGTTGTGGAAGGGGCAATGGTTGTGGAAGGGAGAGCTGGTTAAAAAGCAATGGTTGTGGATGGAGCAGCTGGTTAAAAAGCAATGGTTGTGGAAGGAGCAGCTGGTTAAAAAGCAATGGTTGTGGATGGAGCAGCTGGTTAAAAAGCAATGGTTGTGGAAGGGACAGCTGGTTAAAAAGCAATGGTTGTGGAAGGAGCAGCTGGTTAAAAAGCAATGGTTGTGGAAGGAGCAGCTGGTTAAAAAGCAATGGTTGTGGAAGGGGCAGCTGGTTAAAAAGCAATGGTTGTGGAAGGAGCAGCTGGTTAAAAAGCAATGGTTGTGGAAGGGACAGCTGGTTAAAAAGCAATGGTTGTGGAAGGGACAGCTGGTTAAAAAGCAATGGTTGTGGAAGGGACAGCTGGTTAAAAAGCAATGGTTGTGGAAGGGGCAGCTGGTTAAAAAGCAATGGTTGTGGAAGGAGCAGCTGGTTAAAAAGCAATGGTTGTGGAAGGGACAGCTGGTTAAAAAGCAATGGTTGTGGAAGGAGCAGCTGGTTAAAAAGCAATGGTTGTGGAAGGAGCAGCTGGTTAAAAAGCAATGGTTGTGGAAGGAGCAGCTGGTTAAAAAGCAATGGTTGTGGAAGGAGCAGCTGGTTAAAAAGCAATGGCTGTGGAAGGAGCAGCTGGTTAAAAAGCAATGGTTGTGGAAGGGACAGCTGGTTAAAAAGCAATGGTTGTGGAAGGAGCAGCTGGTTAAAAAGCAATGGTTGTGGAAGGAGCAGCTGGTTAAAAAGCAATGGTTGTGGAAGGAGCAGCTGGTTAAAAAGCAATGGTTGTGGAAGGGACAGCTGGTTAAAAAGCAATGGTTGTGGAAGGAGCAGCTGGTTAAAAAGCAATGGTTGTGGAAGGAGCAGCTGGTTAAAAAGCAATGGTTGTGGAAGGGGCAGCTGGTTAAAAAGCAATGGTTGTGGAAGGAGCAGCTGGTTAAAAAGCAATGGTTGTGGAAGGGACAGCTGGTTAAAAAGCAATGGTTGTGGAAGGGACAGCTGGTTAAAAAGCAATGGTTGTGGAAGGGGCAGCTGGTTAAAAAGCAATGGTTGTGGAAGGGACAGTTGGTTAAAAAGCAATGGTTGTGGAAGGGACAGCTGGTTAAAAAGCAATGGTTGTGGAAGGGACAGCTGGTTAAAAAGCAATGGCTGTGGAAGGAGCAGCTGGTTAAAAAGCAATGGTTGTGGAAGGAGCAGCTGGTTAAAAAGCAATGGTTGTGGAAGGGACAGTTGGTTAAAAAGCAATGGTTGTGGAAGGAGCAGTTGGTTAAAAAGCAATGGTTGTGGAAGGAGCAGCTGGTTAAAAAGCAATGGTTGTGGAAGGAGCAGCTGGTTAAAAAGCAATGGTTGTGGAAGGAGCAGCTGGTTAAAAAGCAATGGTTGTGGAAGGGACAGCTGGTTAAAAAGCAATGGTTGTGGAAGGAGCAGCTGGTTAAAAAGCAATGGTTGTGGAAGGGACAGCTGGTTAAAAAGCATTGGTTGTGGAAGGAGCAGCTGGTTAAAAAGCAATGGTTGTGGAAGGAGCAGCTGGTTAAAAAGCAATGGTTGTGGAAGGGACAGCTGGTTAAAAAGCAATGGTTGTGGAAGGGACAGCTGGTTAAAAAGCAATGGTTGTGGAAGGAGCAGCTGGTTAAAAAGCAATGGTTGTGGAAGGGACAGCTGGTTAAAAAGCAATGGTTGTGGAAGGGACTGCTGGTTAAAAAGCAATGGTTGTGGAAGGAGCAGCTGGTTAAAAAGCAATGGTTGTGGAAGGAGCAGCTGGTTAAAAAGCAATGGTTGTGGAAGGGACAGCTGGTTAAAAAGCAATGGTTGTGGAAGGAGCAGCTGGTTAAAAAGCAATGGTTGTGGAAGGGACAGCTGGTTAAAAAGCAATGGTTGTGGAAGGAGCAGCTGGTTAAAAAGCAATGGTTGTGGAAGGGGCAGCTGGTTAAAAAGCAATGGTTGTGGAAGGAGCAGCTGGTTAAAAAGCAATGGTTGTGGAAGGAGCAGCTGGTTAAAAAGCAATGGTTGTGGAAGGGTCAGCTGGTTAAAAAGCAATGGTTGTGGAAGGAGCAGCTGGTTAAAAAGCAATGGTTGTGGAAGGAGCAGCTGGTTAAAAAGCAATGGTTGTGGAAGGAGCAGCTGGTTAAAAAGCAATGGTTGTGGAAGGAGCAGCTGGTTAAAAAGCAATGGTTGTGGAAGGGGCAGCTGGTTAAAAAGCAATGGTTGTGGAAGGAGCAGCTGGTTAAAAAGCAATGGTTGTGGAAGGAGCAGCTGGTTAAAAAGCAATGGTTGTGGAAGGGTCAGCTGGTTAAAAAGCAATGGTTGTGGAAGGAGCAGCTGGTTAAAAAGCAATGGTTGTGGAAGGAGCAGCTGGTTAAAAAGCAATGGTTGTGGAAGGGGCAGCTGGTTAAAAAGCAATGGCTGTGGAAGGAGCAGTTGGTTAAAAAGCAATGGTTGTGGAAGGAGCAGCTGGTTAAAAAGCAATGGTTGTGGAAGGAGCAGCTGGTTAAAAAGCAATGGTTGTGGATGGGACAGCTGGTTAAAAAGCAATGGTTGTGGAAGGAGCAGCTGGTTAAAAAGCAATGGTTGTGGAAGGAGCAGCTGGTTAAAAAGCAATGGTTGTGGAAGGAGCAGCTGGTTAAAAAGCAATGGTTGTGGAAGGAGCAGCTGGTTAAAAAGCAATGGTTGTGGAAGGAGCAGCTGGTTAAAAAGCAATGGTTGTGGAAGGAGCAGCTGGTTAAAAAGCAATGGTTGTGGAAGGAGCAGCTGGTTAAAAAGCAATGGTTGTGGAAGGAGCAGCTGGTTAAAAAGCAATGGTTGTGGAAGGGACAGCTGGTTAAAAAGCAATGGTTGTGGAAGGAGCAGCTGGTTAAAAAGCAATGGTTGTGGAAGGAGCAGCTGGTTAAAAAGCAATGGTTGTGGAAGGAGCAGCTGGTTAAAAAGCAATGGTTGTGGAAGGAGCAGCTGGTTAAAAAGCCATGGTTGCGGAAGGAGCAGCTGGTTAAAAAGCAATGGTTGCGGAAGGAGCAGCTGGTTAAAAAGCAATGGTTGTGGAAGGAGCAGCTGGTTAAAAAGCAATGGTTGTGGAAGGAGCAGCTGGTTAAAAAGCAATGGTTGTGGAAGGAGCAGCTGGTTAAAAAGCAATGGTTGTGGAAGGAGCAGCTGGTTAAAAAGCAATGGTTGTGGAAGGAGCAGCTGGTTAAAAAGCAATGGTTGTGGAAGGGAGAGCTGGTTAAAAAGCAATGGTTGTGGAAGGAGCAGCTGGTTAAAAAGCAATGGTTGTGGAAGGGGCAGCTGGTTAAAAAGCAATGGTTGTGGAAGGAGCAGCTGGTTAAAAAGCAATGGTTGTGGAAGGGACAGCTGGTTAAAAAGCAATGGTTGTGGAAGGAGCAGCTGGTTAAAAAGCAATGGTTGTGGAAGGAGCAGCTGGTTAAAAAGCAATGGTTGTGGAAGGAGCAGCTGGTTATAAAGCAATGGTTGTGGAAGGAGCAGCTGGTTAAAAAGCAATGGTTGTGGAAGGAGCAGCTGGTTAAAAAGCAATGGTTGTGGAAGGAGCAGCTGGTTAAAAAGCAATGGTTGTGGAAGGAGCAGCTGGTTAAAAAGCAATGGTTGTGGAAGGGACAGCTGGTTAAAAAGCAATGGTTGTGGAAGGGACAGCTGGTTAAAAAGCAATGGTTGTGGAAGGAGCAGCTGGTTAAAAAGCAATGGTTGTGGAAGGGACAGCTGGTTAAAAAGCAATGGTTGTGGAAGGAGCAGCTGGTTAAAAAGCAATGGTTGTGGAAGGGACAGCTGGTTAAAAAGCAATGGTTGTGGAAGGAGCAGCTGGTTAAAAAGCAATGGTTGTGGAAGGGACAGCTGGTTAAAAAGCAATGGTTGTGGAAGGAGCAGCTGGTTAAAAAGCAATGGTTGTGGAAGGAGCAGCTGGTTAAAAAGCAATGGTTGTGGAAGGAGCAGCTGGTTATAAAGCAATGGTTGTGGAAGGAGCAGCTGGTTAAAAAGCAATGGTTGTGGAAGGAGCAGCTGGTTAAAAAGCAATGGTTGTGGAAGGAGCAGCTGGTTAAAAAGCAATGGTTGTGGAAGGGACAGTTGGTTAAAAAGCAATGGTTGTGGAAGGGACAGCTGGTTAAAAAGCAATGGTTGTGGAAGGAGCAGCTGGTTAAAAAGCAATGGTTGTGGAAGGGACAGCTGGTTAAAAAGCAATGGCTGTGGAAGGAGCAGCTGGTTAAAAAGCAATGGTTGTGGAAGGAGCAGCTGGTTAAAAAGCAATGGTTGTGGAAGGAGCAGCTGGTTAAAAAGCAATGGTTGTGAAAGGAGCAGCTGGTTAAAAAGCAATGGTTGTGGAAGGAGCAGCTGGTTAAAAAGCAATGGTTGTGGAAGGGGCAGCTGGTTAAAAAGCAATGGTTGTGGAAGGAGCAGCTGGTTAAAAAGCAATGGTTGTGGAAGGGACAGCTGGTTAAAAAGCAATGGTTGTGGAAGGAGCAGCTGGTTAAAAAGCAATGGTTGTGGAAGGAGCAGCTGGTTAAAAAGCAATGGTTGTGGAAGGGACAGCTGGTTAAAAAGCAATGGTTGTGGAAGGAGCAGCTGGTTAAAAAGCAATGGTTGTGGAAGGAGCAGCTGGTTAAAAAGCAATGGTTGTGGAAGGAGCAGCTGGTTAAAAAGCAATGGTTGTGGAAGGAGCAGCTGGTTAAAAAGCAATGGTTGTGGAAGGGGCAGCTGGTTAAAAAGCAATGGTTGTGGAAGGAGCAGCTGGTTAAAAAGCAATGGTTCTGGAAGGAGCAGCTGGTTAAAAAGCAATGGTTGTGGAAGGGGCAGCTGGTTAAAAAGCAATGGTTGTGGAAGGGACAGCTGGTTAAAAAGCAATGGTTGTGGAAGGAGCAGCTGGTTAAAAAGCAATGGTTGTGGAAGGGACAGCTGGTTAAAAAGCAATGGTTGTGGAAGGAGCAGCTGGTTAAAAAGCAATGGTTGTGGAAGGGACAGCTGGTTAAAAAGCAATGGTTGTGGAAGGGACAGCTGGTTAAAAAGCAATGGTTGTGGAAGGAGCAGCTGGTTAAAAAGCAATGGTTGTGGAAGGAGCAGCTGGTTAAAAAGCAATGGTTGTGGAAGGGAGAGCTGGTTAACAAGCAATGGTTGTGGAAGGGAGAGCTGGTTAAAAAGCAATGGTTGTGGAAGGGAGAGCTGGTTAAAAAGCAATGGTTGTGGAAGGGAGAGCTGGTTAAAAAGCAATGGTTGTGGAAGGAGCAGCTGGTTAAAAAGCAATGGTTGTGGAAGGAGCAGCTGGTTAAAAAGCAATGGTTGTGGAAGGGAGAGCTGGTTAAAAAGCAATGGTTGTGGAAGGGGCAGCTGGTTAAAAAGCAATGGTTGTGGAAGGAGCAGCTGGTTAAAAAGCAATGGTTGTGGAAGGGACAGCTGGTTAAAAAGCAATGGTTGTGGAAGGAGCAGCTGGTTAAAAAGCAATGGTTGCGGAAGGGACAGCTGGTTAAAAAGCAATGGTTGCGGAAGGAGCAGCTGGTTAAAAAGCAAAGGTTGTGGAAGGAGCAGCTGGTTAAAAAGCAATGGTTGTGGAAGGGACAGCTGGTTAAAAAGCAATGGTTGTGGAAGGAGCAGCTGGTTAAAAAGCAATGGTTGTGGAAGGGACAGCTGGTTAAAAAGCAATGGCTGTGGAAGGAGCAGCTGGTTAAAAAGCAATGGCTGTGGAAGGAGCAGCTGGTTAAAAAGCAATGGTTGTGGAAGGGACAGCTGGTTAAAAAGCAATGGTTGTGGAAGGAGCAGCTGGTTATAAAGCAATGGTTGTGGAAGGAGCAGCTGGTTAAAAAGCAATGGTTGTGGAAGGGACAGCTGGTTAAAAAGCAATGGTTGTGGAAGGGACAGCTGGTTAAAAAGCAATGGTTGTGGAAGGAGCAGCTGGTTAAAAAGCAATGGTTGTGGAAGGGACAGCTGGTTAAAAAGCAATGGTTGTGGAAGGGGCAGCTGGTTAAAAAGCAATGGTTGTGGAAGGAGCAGCTGGTTAAAAAGCAATGGTTGTGGAAGGGACAGCTGGTTATAAAGCAATGGTTGCGGAAGGGCCAGCTGGTTAAAAAGCAATGGTTGTGGAAGCAGCAGCTGGTTAAAAAGCAATGGTTGTGGAAGGAGCAGCTGGTTAAAAAGCAATGGTTGTGGAAGGGACAGCTGGTTAAAAAGCAATGGTTGTGGAAGGAGCAGCTGGTTAAAAAGCAATGGTTGTGGAAGGGACAGCTGGTTAAAAAGCAATGGTTGTGGAAGGAGCAGCTGGTTAAAAAGCAATGGTTGTGGAAGGAGCAGCTGGTTAAAAAGCAATGGTTGTGGAAGGAGCAGCTGGTTAAAAAGCAATGGTTGTGGAAGGAGCAGCTGGTTAAAAAGCAATGGTTGAGGAAGGAGCAGCTGGTTAAAAAGCAATGGTTGTGGAAGGAGCAGCTGGTTAAAAAGCAATGGTTGTGGAAGGAGCAGTTGGTTAAAAAGCAATGGTTGTGGAAGGAGCAGTTGGTTAAAAAGCAATGGTTGTGGAAGGAGCAGTTGGTTAAAAAGCAATGGTTGTGGAAGGAGCAGTTGGTTAAAAAGCAATGGTTGTGGAAGGAGCAGCTGGTTAAAAAGCAATGGTTGCGGAAGGAGCAGCTGGTTAAAAAGCAATGGTTGCGGAAGGAGCAGCTGGTTAAAAAGCAATGGTTGTGGAAGGGACAGCTGGTTAAAAAGCAATGGTTGGGGAAGGAGCAGCTGGTTATAAAGCAATGGTTGTGGAAGGAGCAGCTGGTTAAAAAGCAATGGTTGTGGAAGGGACAGCTGGTTAAAAAGCAATGGTTGGGGAAGGAGCAGCTGGTTATAAAGCAATGGTTGTGGAAGGAGCAGCTGGTTAAAAAGCAATGGTTGTGGAAGGAGCAGCTGGTTAAAAAGCAATGGCTGTGGAAGGAGCAGCTGGTTAAAAAGCAATGGTTGTGGAAGGAGCAGCTGGTTAAAAAGCAATGGTTGTGGAAGGAGCAGCTGGTTAAAAAGCAATGGTTGTGGAAGGAGCAGCTGGTTAAAAAGCAATGGTTGTGGAAGGAGCAGCTGGTTACAAAGCAATGGTTGTGGAAGGAGCAGCTGGTTAAAAAGCAATGGTTGTGGAAGGGGCAGCTGGTTAAAAAGCAATGGTTGTGGAAGGAGCAGCTGGTTAAAAAGCAATGGTTGTGGAAGGGGCAGCTGGTTAAAAAGCAATGGTTGTGGAAGGAGCAGCTGGTTAAAAAGCAATGGTTGTGGAAGGAGCAGCTGGTTATAAAGCAATGGTTGTGGAAGGAGCAGCTGGTTAAAAAGCAATGGTTGTGGAAGGAGCAGCTGGTTAAAAAGCAATGGTTGTGGAAGGAGCAGCTGGTTAAAAAGCAATGGTTGTGGAAGGAGCAGCTGGTTAAAAAGCAATGGTTGTGGAAGGGACAGCTGGTTAAAAAGCAATGGTTGTGGAAGGGACAGCTGGTTAAAAAGCAATGGTTGTGGAAGGGACAGCTGGTTAAAAAGCAATGGTTGTGGAAGGGACAGCTGGTTAAAAAGCAATGGTTGTGGAAGGGACAGCTGGTTAAAAAGCAATGGTTGTGGAAGGAGCAGCTGGTTAAAAAGCAATGGTTGTGGAAGGAGCAGCTGGTTAAAAAGCAATGGTTGTGGAAGGAGCAGCTGGTTTAAAAGCAATGGTTGTGGAAGGGGCAGCTGGTTAAAAAGCAATGGTTGTGGAAGGAGCAGCTGGTTAAAAAGCAATGGTTGTGGAAGGAGCAGCTGGTTAAAAAGCAATGGTTGTGGAAGGAGCAGCTGGTTAAAAAGCAATGGTTGTGGAAGGGACAGCTGGTTAAAAAGCAATGGTTGTGGAAGGAGCAGCTGGTTAAAAAGCAATGGTTGTGGAAGGGACAGCTGGTTAAAAAGCAATGGTTGCGGAAGGAGCAGCTGGTTAAAAAGCAATGGTTGTGGAAGGGACAGCTGGTTAAAAAGCAATGGTTGTGGAAGGGACAGCTGGTTAAAAAGCAATGGTTGTGGAAGGAGCAGCTGGTTAAAAAGCAATGGTTGTGGAAGGGGCAGCTGGTTAAAAAGCAATGGTTGTGGAAGGAGCAGCTGGTTAAAAAGCAATGGTTGTGGAAGGGACAGCTGGTTAAAAAGCAATGGTTGTGGAAGGAGCAGCTGGTTAAAAAGCAATGGTTGTGGAAGGGACAGCTGGTTAAAAAGCAATGGTTGCGGAAGGAGCAGCTGGTTAAAAAGCAATGGTTGTGGAAGGGACAGCTGGTTAAAAAGCAATGGTTGTGGAAGGGACAGCTGGTTAAAAAGCAATGGTTGTGGAAGGAGCAGCTGGTTAAAAAGCAATGGTTGTGGAAGGGGCAGCTGGTTAAAAAGCAATGGTTGTGGAAGGGACAGCTGGTTAAAAAGCAATGGTTGTGGAAGGAGCAGCTGGTTAAAAAGCAATGGTTGTGGAAGGGACAGCTGGTTAAAAAGCAATGGTTGTGGAAGGAGCAGCTGGTTAAAAAGCAATGGTTGTGGAAGGAGCAGCTGGTTAAAAAGCAATGGTTGTGGAAGGAGCAGCTGGTTAAAAAGCAATGGTTGTGGAAGGAGCAGCTGGTTAAAAAGCAATGGTTGTGGAAGGAGCAGCTGGTTAAAAAGCAATGGTTGTGGAAGGGACAGCTGGTTAAAAAGCAATGGTTGTGGAAGGAGCAGCTGGTTAAAAAGCAATGGTTGTGGAAGGAGCAGCTGGTTAAAAAGCAATGGTTGTGGAAGGGACAGCTGGTTAAAAAGCAATGGTTGTGGAAGGAGCAGCTGGTTAAAAAGCAATGGTTGTGGAAGGGACAGCTGGTTAAAAAGCAATGGTTGTGGAAGGAGCAGCTGGTTAAAAAGCAATGGTTGTGGAAGGAGCAGCTGGTTAAAAAGCAATGGTTGTGGAAGGAGCAGCTGGTTAAAAAGCAATGGTTGTGGAAGGAGCAGCTGGTTAAAAAGCAATGGTTGTGGAAGGAGCAGCTGGTTAAAAAGCAATGGTTGTGGAAGGGACAGCTGGTTAAAAAGCAATGGTTGTGGAAGGAGCAGCTGGTTAAAAAGCAATGGTTGTGGAAGGAGCAGCTGGTTAAAAAGCAATGGTTGTGGAAGGGGCAGCTGGTTAAAAAGCAATGGTTGTGGAAGGGACAGCTGGTTAAAAAGCAATGGTTGTGGAAGGGGCAGCTGGTTAAAAAGCAATGGTTGTGGAAGGAGCAGCTGGTTAAAAAGCAATGGTTGTGGAAGGAGCAGCTGGTTAAAAAGCAATGGTTGTGGAAGGAGCAGCTGGTTAAAAAGCAATGGTTGTGGAAGGGACAGCTGGTTAAAAAGCAATGGTTGTGGAAGGGACAGCTGGTTAAAAAGCAATGGTTGCGGAAGGAGCAGCTGGTTAAAAAGCAATGGTTGTGGAAGGGACAGCTGGTTAAAAAGCAATGGTTGTGGAAGGGACAGCTGGTTAAAAAGCAATGGTTGTGGAAGGAGCAGCTGGTTAAAAAGCAATGGTTGTGGAAGGAGCAGCTGGTTAAAAAGCAATGGTTGTGGAAGGAGCAGCTGGTTAAAAAGCAATGGTTGTGGAAGGAGCAGCTGGTTAAAAAGCAATGGTTGTGGAAGGAGCAGCTGGTTAAAAAGCAATGGTTGTCGAAGGGACAGCTGGTTAAAAAGCAATGGTTGTGGAAGGGACAGCTGGTTAAAAAGCAATGGTTGTGGAAGGGGCAGCTGGTTAAAAAGCAATGGTTGTGGAAGGAGCAGCTGGTTAAAAAGCAATGGTTGTGGAAGGGACAGCTGGTTAAAAAGCAATGGTTGTGGAAGGGACAGCTGGTTAAAAAGCAATGGTTGTGGAAGGAGCAGCTGGTTAAAAAGCAATGGTTGTGGAAGGAGCAGCTGGTTAAAAAGCAATGGTTGTGGAAGGGACAGCTGGTTAAAAAGCAATGGTTGTGGAAGGGGCAGCTGGTTAAAAAGCAATGGTTGTGGAAGGAGCAGCTGGTTAAAAAGCAATGGTTGTGGAAGGAGCAGCTGGTTAAAAAGCAATGGTTGTGGAAGGGACAGCTGGTTAAAAAGCAATGGGTGTGGAAGGAGCAGCTGGTTAAAAAGCAATGGTTGTGGAAGGAGCAGCTGGTTAAAAAGCAATGGTTGTGGAAGGAGCAGCTGGTTAAAAAGCAATGGTTGTGGAAGGGACAGCTGGTTAAAAAGCAATGGTTGTGGAAGGGACAGCTGGTTAAAAAGCAATGGTTGTGGAAGGAGCAGCTGGTTAAAAAGCAATGGTTGTGGAAGGAGCAGCTGGTTAAAAAGCAATGGTTGTGGAAGGGACAGCTGGTTAAAAAGCAATGGTTGTGGAAGGAGCAGTTGGTTAAAAAGCAATGGTTGTGGAAGGAGCAGCTGGTTAAAAAGCAATGGTTGTGGAAGGAGCAGCTGGTTAAAAAGCAATGGTTGTGGAAGGAGCAGCTGGTTAAAAAGCAATGGTTGTGGAAGGAGCAGCTGGTTAAAAAGCAATGGTTGTGGAAGGGACAGCTGGTTAAAAAGCAATGGTTTTGGAAGGAGCAGCTGGTTAAAAAGCAATGGTTGTGGAAGGAGCAGCTGGTTAAAAAGCAATGGTTGTGGAAGGGACAGCTGGTTAAAAAGCAATGGTTGTGGAAGGGACAGCTGGTTAAAAAGCAATGGTTGTGGAAGGGGCAGCTGGTTAAAAAGCAATGGTTGTGGAAGGGACAGCTGCTTAAAAAGCAATGGTTGTGGAAGGAGCAGCTGGTTAAAAAGCAATGGTTGTGGAAGGGGCAGCTGGTTAAAAAGCAATGGTTGTGGAAGGGACAGCTGGTTAAAAAGCAATGGTTGTGGAAGGAGCAGCTGGTTAAAAAGCAATGGTTGTGGAAGGAGCAGCTGGTTAAAAAGCAATGGTTGTGGAAGGGGCAGCTGGTTAAAAAGCAATGGTTGTGGAAGGAGCAGCTGGTTAAAAAGCAATGGTTGTGGAAGGGAGAGCTGGTTAAAAAGCAATGGTTGTGGAAGGAGCAGCTGGTTAAAAAGCAATGGTTGTGGAAGGAGCAGCTGGTTAAAAAGCAGTGGTTGTGGAAGGGACTGCTGGTTAAAAAGCAATGGTTGTGGAAGGAGCAGCTGGTTAAAAAGCAATGGTTGTGGAAGGAGCAGCTGGTTAAAAAGCAATGGTTGTGGAAGGAGCAGCTGGTTAAAAAGCAATGGTTGTGGAAGGGGCAGCTGGTTAAAAAGCAATGGTTGTGGAAGGGACAGCTGGTTAAAAAGCAATGGTTGTGGAAGGAGCAGCTGGTTAAAAAGCAATGGTTGTGGAAGGGACAGCTGGTTAAAAAGCAATGGTTGTGGAAGGGACTGCTGGTTAAAAAGCAATGGTTGTGGAAGGAGCAGCTGGTTAAAAAGCAATGGTTGTGGAAGGGACAGCTGGTTAAAAAGCAATGGTTGTGGAAGGGACTGCTGGTTAAAAAGCAATGGTTGTGGAAGGAGCAGCTGGTTAAAAAGCAATGGTTGTGGAAGGAGCAGCTGGTTAAAAAGCAATGGTTGTGGAAGGGACAGCTGGTTAAAAAGCAATGGTTGTGGAAGGAGCAGCTGGTTAAAAAGCAATGGTTGTGGAAGGAGCAGCTGGTTAAAAAGCAATGGTTGTGGAAGGAGCAGCTGGTTAAAAAGCAATGGCTGTGGAAGGAGCAGCTGGTTAAAAAGCAATGGTTGTGGAAGGGACAGCTGGTTAAAAAGCAATGGTTGTGGAAGGAGCAGCTGGTTAAAAAGCAATGGTTGTGGAAGGGACAGCTGGTTAAAAAGCAATGGTTGTGGAAGGGACAGCTGGTTAAAAAGCAATGGTTGTGGAAGGGGCAGCTGGTTAAAAAGCAATGGTTGTGGAAGGGTCAGCTGGTTAAAAAGCAATGGTTGTGGAAGGAGCAGCTGGTTAAAAAGCAATGGTTGTGGAAGGGGCAGCTGGTTAAAAAGCAATGGTTGTGGAAGGAGCAGCTGGTTAAAAAGCAATGGCTGTGGAAGGAGCAGTTGGTTAAAAAGCAATGGTTGTGGAAGGAGCAGCTGGTTAAAAAGCAATGGTTGTGGAAGGAGCAGCTGGTTAAAAAGCAATGGTTGTGGAAGGGACAGCTGGTTAAAAAGCAATGGTTGTGGAAGGAGCAGCTGGTTAAAAAGCAATGGTTGTGGAAGGAGCAGCTGGTTAAAAAGCAATGGTTGTGGAAGGAGCAGCTGGTTAAAAAGCAATGGTTGTGGAAGGAGCAGCTGGTTAAAAAGCAATGGTTGTGGAAGGAGCAGCTGGTTAAAAAGCAATGGTTGTGGAAGGAGCAGCTGGTTAAAAAGCAATGGTTGTGGAAGGAGCAGCTGGTTAAAAAGCAATGGTTGTGGAAGGAGCAGCTGGTTAAAAAGCAATGGTTGTGGAAGGGACAGCTGGTTAAAAAGCAATGGTTGTGGAAGGAGCAGCTGTTTAAAAAGCAATGGTTGTGGAAGGAGCAGCTGGTTAAAAAGCAATGGTTGTGGAAGGAGCAGCTGGTTAAAAAGCAATGGTTGTGGAAGGAGCAGCTGGTTAAAAAGCAATGGTTGCGGAAGGAGCAGCTGGTTAAAAAGCAATGGTTGCGGAAGGAGCAGCTGGTTAAAAAGCAATGGTTGTGGAAGGAGCAGCTGGTTAAAAAGCAATGGTTGTGGAAGGAGCAGCTGGTTAAAAAGCAATGGTTGTGGAAGGAGCAGCTGGTTAAAAAGCAATGGTTGTGGAAGGAGCAGCTGGTTAAAAAGCAATGGTTGTGGAAGGAGCAGCTGGTTAAAAAGCAATGGTTGTGGAAGGGAGAGCTGGTTAAAAAGCAATGGTTGTGGAAGGAGCAGCTGGTTAAAAAGCAATGGTTGTGGAAGGGGCAGCTGGTTAAAAAGCAATGGTTGTGGAAGGAGCAGCTGGTTAAAAAGCAATGGTTGTGGAAGGGACAGCTGGTTAAAAAGCAATGGTTGTGGAAGGAGCAGCTGGTTAAAAAGCAATGGTTGTGGAAGGAGCAGCTGGTTAAAAAGCAATGGTTGTGGAAGGAGCAGCTGATTAAAAAGCAATGGTTGTGGAAGGAGCAGCTGGTTATAAAGCAATGGTTGTGGAAGGAGCAGCTGGTTAAAAAGCAATGGTTGTGGAAGGAGCAGCTGGTTAAAAAGCAATGGTTGTGGAAGGAGCAGCTGGTTAAAAAGCAATGGTTGTGGAAGGAGCAGCTGGTTAAAAAGCAATGGTTGTGGAAGGGACAGCTGGTTAAAAAGCAATGGTTGTGGAAGGGACAGCTGGTTAAAAAGCAATGGTTGTGGAAGGAGCAGCTGGTTAAAAAGCAATGGTTGTGGAAGGGACAGCTGGTTAAAAAGCAATGGTTGTGGAAGGAGCAGCTGGTTAAAAAGCAATGGTTGTGGAAGGGACAGCTGGTTAAAAAGCAATGGTTGTGGAAGGAGCAGCTGGTTAAAAAGCAATGGTTGTGGAAGGGACAGCTGGTTAAAAAGCAATGGTTGTGGAAGGAGCAGCTGGTTAAAAAGCAATGGTTGTGGAAGGGACAGCTGGTTAAAAAGCAATGGTTGTGGAAGGAGCAGCTGGTTAAAAAGCAATGGTTGTGGAAGGAGCAGCTGGTTAAAAAGCAATGGTTGTGGAAGGAGCAGCTGGTTATAAAGCAATGGTTGTGGAAGGAGCAGCTGGTTAAAAAGCAATGGTTGTGGAAGGAGCAGCTGGTTAAAAAGCAATGGTTGTGGAAGGAGCAGCTGGTTAAAAAGCAATGGTTGTGGAAGGGACAGTTGGTTAAAAAGCAATGGTTGTGGAAGGGACAGCTGGTTAAAAAGCAATGGTTGTGGAAGGAGCAGCTGGTTAAAAAGCAATGGTTGTGGAAGGGACAGCTGGTTAAAAAGCAATGGCTGTGGAAGGAGCAGCTGGTTAAAAAGCAATGGTTGTGGAAGGAGCAGCTGGTTAAAAAGCAATGGTTGTGGAAGGAGCAGCTGGTTAAAAAGCAATGGTTGTGGAAGGAGCAGCTGGTTAAAAAGCAATGGTTGTGGAAGGAGCAGCTGGTTAAAAAGCAATGGTTGTGGAAGGGACAGCTGGTTAAAAAGCAATAGTTGTGGAAGGAGCAGCTGGTTAAAAAGCAATGGTTGTGGAAGGAGCAGCTGGTTATAAAGCAATGGTTGTGGAAGGGGCAGCTGTTTAAAAAGCAATGGTTGCGGAAGGAGCAGCTGGTTAAAAAGCAATGGTTGTGGAAGGAGCAGCTGGTTATAAAGCAATGGTTGTGGAAGGAGCAGCTGGTTAAAAAGCAATGGTTGTGGAAGGAGCAGCTGGTTAAAAAGCAATGGTTGTGGAAGGGTCAGCTGGTTAAAAAGCAATGGTTGTGGAAGGAGCAGCTGGTTAAAAAGCAATGGTTGTGGAAGGGACAGCTGGTTAAAAAGCAATGGTTGTGGAAGGAGCAGCTGGTTAAAAAGCAATGGTTGTGGAAGGAGCAGCTGGTTAAAAAGCAATGGTTGTGGAAGGGGCAGCTGGTTAAAAAGCAATGGTTCTGGAAGGAGCAGCTGGTTAAAAAGCAATGGTTGTGGAAGGGGCAGCTGGTTAAAAAGCAATGGTTGTGGAAGGGACAGCTGGTTAAAAAGCAATGGTTGTGGAAGGAGCAGCTGGTTAAAAAGCAATGGTTGTGGAAGGAGCAGCTGGTTAAAAAGCAATGGTTGTGGAAGGGAGAGCTGGTTAACAAGCAATGGTTGTGGAAGGGAGAGCTGGTTAAAAAGCAATGGTTGTGGAAGGGAGAGCTGGTTAAAAAGCAATGGTTGTGGAAGGGAGAGCTGGTTAAAAAGCAATGGTTGTGGAAGGAGCAGCTGGTTAAAAAGCAATGGTTGTGGAAGGGAGAGCTGGTTAAAAAGCAATGGTTGTGGAAGGAGCAGCTGGTTAAAAAGCAATGGTTGCGGAAGGGACAGCTGGTTAAAAAGCAATGGTTGCGGAAGGAGCAGCTGGTTAAAAAGCAATGGTTGTGGAAGGAGCAGCTGGTTAAAAAGCAATGGTTGTGGAAGGAGCAGCTGGTTAAAAAGCAATGGTTGTGGAAGGGACAGCTGGTTAAAAAGCAATGGTTGTGGAAGGAGCAGCTGGTTAAAAAGCAATGGTTGTGGAAGGAGCAGCTGGTTAAAAAGCAATGGTTGTGGAAGGGACAGCTGGTTAAAAAGCAATGGTTGTGGAAGGAGCAGCTGGTTAAAAAGCAATGGTTGTGGAAGGAGCAGCTGGTTAAAAAGCAATGGTTGTGGAAGGAGCAGCTGGTTAAAAAGCAATGGTTGTGGAAGGAGCAGCTGGTTAAAAAGCAATGGTTGTGGAAGGGACAGCTGGTTAAAAAGCAATGGTTGTGGAAGGAGCAGCTGGTTAAAAAGCAATGGTTGTGGAAGGAGCAGCTGGTTAAAAAGCAATGGTTGTGGAAGGAGCAGCTGGTTAAAAAGCAATGGTTGTGGAAGGGACAGCTGGTTAAAAAGCAATGGTTGTGGAAGGAGCAGCTGGTTAAAAAGCAATGGTTGTGGAAGGAGCAGCTGGTTAAAAAGCAATGGTTGTGGAAGGGACAGCTGGTTAAAAAGCAATGGCTGTGGAAGGAGCAGCTGGTTAAAAAGCAATGGCTGTGGAAGGAGCAGCAGGTTTAAAAGCAATGGTTGTGGAAGGAGCAGCTGGTTAAAAAGCAATGGTTGTGGAAGGAGCAGCTGGTTAAAAAGCAATGGTTGTGGAAGGGACAGCTGGTTAAAAAGCAATGGTTGTGGAAGGGACAGCTGGTTAAAAAGCAATGGTTGTGGAAGGAGCAGCTGGTTAAAAAGCAATGGTTGTGGAAGGGACAGCTGGTTAAAAAGCAATGGTTGTGGAAGGAGCAGCTGGTTAAAAAGCAATGGTTGTGGAAGGAGCAGCTGGTTAAAAAGCAATGGTTGTGGAAGGGGCAGCTGGTTAAAAAGCAATGGTTGTGGAAGGGAGAGCTGGTTAAAAAGCAATGGTTGTGGAAGGGACAGCTGGTTAAAAAGCAATGGTTGTGGAAGGAGCAGCTGGTTAAAAAGCAATGGTTGTGGAAGGAGCAGCTGGTTAAAAAGCAATGGTTGTGGAAGGAGCAGCTGGTTATAAAGCAATGGTTGCGGAAGGGACAGCTGGTTAAAAGCAATGGTTGTGGAAGGAGCAGCTGGTTAAAAAGCAATGGTTGTGGAAGGAGCAGCTGGTTAAAAAGCAATGGTTGTGGAAGGAGCAGCTGGTTAAAAAGCAATGGTTGTGGAAGGGACAGCTGGTTAAAAAGCAATGGTTGTGGAAGGAGCAGCTGGTTAAAAAGCAATGGTTGTGGAAGGAGCAGCTGGTTAAAAAGCAATGGTTGTGGAAGGACAGCTGGTTAAAAAGCAATGGTTGTGGAAGGAGCAGCTGGTTAAAAAGCAATGGTTGTGGAAGGGACAGCTGGTTAAAAAGCAATGGTTGTGGAAGGAGCAGCTGGTTAAAAAGCAATGGTTGTGGAAGGAGCAGCTGGTTAAAAAGCAATGGTTGTGGAAGGAGCAGCTGGTTAAAAAGCAATGGTTGTGGAAGGGACAGCTGGTTAAAAAGCAATGGTTGTGGAAGGAGCAGCTGGTTAAAAAGCAATGGTTGTGGAAGGAGCAGCTGGTTAAAAAGCAATCGTTGTGGAAGGGGCAGCTGGTTAAAAAGCAATGGTTGTGGAAGGAGCAGCTGGTTAAAAAGCAATGGTTGTGGAAGGGACAGCTGGTTAAAAAGCAATGGTTGTGGAAGGAGCAGCTGGTTAAAAAGCAATGGTTGTGGAAGGAGCAGCTGGTTAAAAAGCAATGGTTGTGGAAGGGAGAGCTGGTTAAAAAGCAATGGTTGTGGAAGGAGCAGCTGGTTAAAAAGCAATGGTTGTGGAAGGGACAGCTGGTTAAAAAGCAATGGTTGTGGAAGGGACAGCTGGTTAAAAGCAATGGTTGTGGAAGGAGCAGCTGGTTAAAAAGCAATGGTTGTGGAAGGGGCAGCTGGTTAAAAAGCAATGGTTGTGGAAGGAGCAGCTGGTTAAAAAGCAATGGTTGTGGAAGGGACAGCTGGTTAAAAAGCAATGGTTGTGGAAGGAGCAGCTGGTTAAAAAGCAATGGTTGTGGAAGGGACAGCTGGTTAAAAAGCAATGGTTGTGGAAGGGACAGCTGGTTAAAAAGCAATGGTTGTGGAAGGAGCAGCTGGTTAAAAAGCAATGGTTGTGGAAGGGACAGCTGGTTAAAAAGCAATGGTTGTGGAAGGAGCAGCTGGTTAAAAAGCAATGGTTGTGGAAGGAGCAGCTGGTTAAAAAGCAATGGTTGTGGAAGGAGCAGCTGGTTAAAAAGCAATCGTTGTGGAAGGGGCAGCTGGTTAAAAAGCAATGGTTGTGGAAGGAGCAGCTGGTTAAAAGCAATGGTTGTGGAAGGGACAGCTGGTTAAAAAGCAATGGTTGTGGAAGGAGCAGCTGGTTAAAAAGCAATGGTTGTGGAAGGAGCAGCTGGTTAAAAAGCAATGGTTGTGGAAGGGAGAGCTGGTTAAAAAGCAATGGTTGTGGAAGGAGCAGCTGGTTAAAAAGCAATGGTTGTGGAAGGGACAGCTGGTTAAAAAGCAATGGTTGTGGAAGGGACAGCTGGTTAAAAAGCAATGGTTGTGGAAGGAGCAGCTGGTTAAAAAAGCAATGGTTGGTGGAAGGAGCAGCTGGTTAAAAAGCAATGGTTGTGGAAGGAGCAGCTGGTTAAAAAGCAATGGTTGTGGAAGGAGCAGCTGGTTAAAAAGCAATGGTTGTGGAAGGAGCAGCTGGTTATAAAGCAATGGTTGTGGAAGGGGCAGCTGGTTAAAAAGCAATGGTTGTGGAAGGAGCAGCTGGTTAAAAAGCAATGGTTGTGGAAGGAGCAGCTGGTTAAAAAGCAATGGTTGTGGAAGGGACAGCTGGTTAAAAAGCAATGGTTGTGGAAGGAGCAGCTGGTTAAAAAGCAATGGTTGTGGAAGGAGCAGCTGGTTAAAAAGCAATGGTTGTGGAAGGAGCAGCTGGTTAAAAAGCAATGGTTGTGGAAGGAAGCTGGTTAAAAAGCAATGGCTGGTGGAAGGAGCAGCTGGTTAAAAAAGCAATGGTTGTGGAAGGGACAGCTGGTTAAAAAGCAATGGTTGTGGAAGGAGCAGCTGGTTAAAAAGCAATGGTTGTGGAAGGAGCAGCTGGTTAAAAAGCAATGGTTGTGGAAGGGGCAGCTGGTTAAAAAGCAATGGTTGTGGAAGGGACAGCTGGTTAAAAAGCAATGGTTGTGGAAGGGACAGCTGGTTAAAAAGCAATGGTTGTGGAAGGGGCAGCTGGTTAAAAAGCAATGGTTGTGGAAGGGACAGTTGGTTAAAAAGCAATGGTTGTGGAAGGAGCAGTTGGTTAAAAAGCAATGGTTGTGGAAGGAGCAGCTGGTTAAAAAGCAATGGTTGTGGAAGGAGCAGCTGGTTAAAAAGCAATGGTTGTGGAATGAGCAGCTGGTTAAAAAGCAATGGTTGTGGAAGGAGCAGCTGGTTAAAAAGCAATGGTTGCGGAAGGAGCAGCTGGTTAAAAAGCAATGGTTGCGGAAGGAGCAGCTGGTTAAAAAGCAATGGTTGTGGAAGGAGCAGCTGGTTAAAAAGCAATGGTTGTGGAAGGAGCAGCTGGTTAAAAAGCAATGGTTGTGGAAGGAGCAGCTGGTTAAAAAGCAATGGTTGTGGAAGGGAGCAGCTGGTTAAAAAGCAATGGTTGTGGAAGGAGCAGCTGGTTAAAAAGCAATGGTTGTGGAAGGAGCAGCTGGTTAAAAAGCAATGGTTGTGGAAGGAGCAGCTGGTTAAAAAGCAATGGTTGTGGAAGGAGCAGCTGGTTAAAAAGCAATGGTTGTGGAAGGGACAGCTGGTTAAAAGCAATGGTTGTGGAAGGGGCAGCTGGTTAAAAAGCAATGGTTGTGGAAGGAGCAGCTGGTTAAAAAGCAATGGTTGTGGAAGGAGCAGCTGGTTAAAAAGCAATGGTTGTGGAAGGAGCAGCTGGTTAAAAAGCAATGGTTGTGGAAGGAGCAGCTGGTTAAAAAGCAATGGTTGTGGAAGGGACAGCTGGTTAAAAAGCAATGGTTGTGGAAGGAGCAGCTGGTTAAAAAGCAATGGTTGTGGAAGGAGCAGCTGGTTAAAAAGCAATGGTTGTGGAAGGAGCAGCTGGTTAAAAAGCAATGGTTGTGAAAGGGACAGCTGGTTAAAAAGCAATGGTTGTGGAAGGAGCAGCTGGTTAAAAAGCAATGGTTGTGGAAGGGACAGCTGGTTAAAAAGCAATGGTTGTGGAAGGAGCAGCTGGTTAAAAAGCAATGGTTGTGGAAGGAGCAGCTGGTTAAAAAGCAATGGTTGTGGAAGGAGCAGCTGGTTAAAAAGCAATGGTTGTGGAAGGGACAGCTGGTTAAAAAGCAATGTTTGTGGAAGGAGCAGCTGGTTAAAAAGCAATGGTTGTGGAAGGAGCAGCTGGTTAAAAAGCAATGGTTGTGGAAGGGACAGCTGGTTAAAAAGCAATGGTTGTGGAAGGAGCAGCTGGTTCAAAAGCAATGGTTGTGGAAGGAGCAGCTGGTTAAAAAGCAATGGTTGTGGAAGGAGCAGCTGGTTAAAAAGCAATGGTTGTGGAAGGGACAGCTGGTTAAAAAGCAATGGTTGTGGAAGGGACAGCTGGTTAAAAAGCAATGGTTGTGGAAGGAGCAGCTGGTTAAAAAGCAATGGTTGTGGAAGGAGCAGCTGGTTAAAAAGCAATGGTTGTGGAAGGGGCAGCTGGTTAAAAAGCAATGGTTGTGGAAGGAGCAGCTGGTTAAAAAGCAATGGTTGTGGAAGGGGCAGCTGGTTAAAAAGCAATGGTTGTGGAAGGAGCAGCTGGTTAAAAAGCAATGGTTGTGGAAGGAGCAGCTGGTTAAAAAGCAATGGTTGTGGAAGGAGCAGCTGGTTAAAAAGCAATGGTTGTGGAAGGAGCAGCTGGTTAAAAAGCAATGGTTGTGGAAGGAGCAGCTGGTTAAAAAGCAATGGTTGTGGAAGGGACAGCTGGTTAAAAAGCAATGGTTGTGGAAGGAGCAGCTGGTTAAAAAGCAATGGTTGTGGAAGGAGCAGCTGGTTAAAAAGCAATGGTTGTGGAAGGGACAGCTGGTTAAAAAGCAATGGTTGTGGAAGGGACAGCTGGTTAAAAAGGAATGGTTGTGGAAGGAGCAGCTGGTTAAAAAGCAATGGTTGTGGAAGGAGCAGCTGGTTAAAAAGCAATGGTTGTGGAAGGAGCAGCTGGTTAAAAAGCAATGGTTGCGGAAGGGACAGCTGGTTATAAAGCAATGGTTGTGGAAGGAGCAGCTGGTTAAAAAGCAATGGTTGTGGAAGGGACAGCTGGTTAAAAAGCAATGGTTGTGGAAGGAGCAGCTGGTTAAAAAGCAATGGTTGTGGAAGGGACAGCTGGTTAAAAAGCAATGGTTGTGGAAGGAGCAGCTGGTTAAAAAGCAATGGTTGTGGAAGGGACAGCTGGTTAAAAAGCAATGGTTGTGGAAGGGGCAGCTGGTTAAAAAGCAATGGTTGTGGAAGGAGCAGCTGGTTAAAAAGCAATGGTTGTGGAAGGGACAGCTGGTTAAAAAGCAATGGTTGTGGAAGGGACAGCTGGTTAAAAAGCAATGGTTGTGGAAGGGACAGCTGGTTAAAAAGCAATGGTTGTGGAAGGAGCAGCTGGTTAAAAAGCAATGGTTGTGGAAGGAGCAGCTGGTTAAAAAGCAATGGTTGTGGAAGGAGCAGCTGGTTAAAAAGCAATGGTTGTGGAAGGAGCAGCTGGTTAAAAAGCAATGGTTGTGGAAGGAGCAGCTGGTTAAAAAGCAATGGTTGTGGAAGGAGCAGCTGGTTAAAAAGCAATGGTTGTGGAAGGAGCAGCTGGTTAAAAAGCAATGGTTGTGGAAGGAGCAGTTGGTTAAAAAGCAATGGTTGTGGAAGGAGCAGTTGGTTAAAAAGCAATGGTTGTGGAAGGAGCAGTTGGTTAAAAAGCAATGGTTGTGGAAGGAGCAGTTGGTTAAAAAGCAATGGTTGTGGAAGGAGCAGCTGGTTAAAAAGCAATGGTTGCGGAAGGAGCAGCTGGTTAAAAAGCAATGGTTGCGGAAGGAGCAGCTGGTTAAAAAGCAATGGTTGTGGAAGGGACAGCTGGTTAAAAAGCAATGGTTGGGGAAGGAGCAGCTGGTTATAAAGCAATGGTTGTGGAAGGAGCAGCTGGTTAAAAAGCAATGGTTGTGGAAGGGACAGCTGGTTAAAAAGCAATGGTTGGGGAAGGAGCAGCTGGTTATAAAGCAATGGTTGTGGAAGGAGCAGCTGGTTAAAAAGCAATGGTTGTGGAAGGAGCAGCTGGTTAAAAAGCAATGGCTGTGGAAGGAGCAGCTGGTTAAAAAGCAATGGTTGTGGAAGGAGCAGCTGGTTAAAAAGCAATGGCTGTGGAAGGAGCAGCTGGTTAAAAAGCAATGGTTGTGGAAGGAGCAGCTGGTTAAAAAGCAATGGTTGTGGAAGGAGCAGCTGGTTAAAAAGCAATGGTTGTGGAAGGGACAGCTGGTTAAAAAGCAATGGTTGTGGAAGGAGCAGCTGGTTAAAAAGCAATGGTTGTGGAAGGGACAGCTGGTTAAAAAGCAATGGTTGTGGAAGGAGCAGCTGGTTAAAAAGCAATGGTTGTGGAAGGAGCAGCTGGTTAAAAAGCAATGGTTGTGGAAGGGACAGCTGGTTAAAAAGCAATGGTTGTGGAAGGGGCAGCTGGTTAAAAAGCAATGGTTGTGGAAGGAGCAGCTGGTTAAAAAGCAATGGTTGTGGAAGGAGCAGCTGGTTAAAAAGCAATGGTTGTGGAAGGAGCAGCTGGTTAAAAAGCAATGGTTGTGGAAGGAGCAGCTGGTTATAAAGCAATGGTTGTGGAAGGAGCAGCTGGTTAAAAAGCAATGGTTGTGGAAGGAGCAGCTGGTTAAAAAGCAATGGTTGTGGAAGGAGCAGCTGGTTAAAAAGCAATGGTTGTGGAAGGAGCAGCTGGTTAAAAAGCAATGGTTGTGGAAGGGACAGCTGGTTAAAAAGCAATGGTTGTGGAAGGGACAGCTGGTTAAAAAGCAATGGTTGTGGAAGGGGCAGCTGGTTAAAAAGCAATGGTTGTGGAAGGGACAGCTGGTTAAAAAGCAATGGTTGTGGAAGGGACAGCTGGTTAAAAAGCAATGGTTGTGGAAGGAGCAGCTGGTTAAAAAGCAATGGTTGTGGAAGGGGCAGCTGGTTAAAAAGCAATGGTTGTGGAAGGAGCAGCTGGTTAAAAAGCAATGGTTGTGGA
This sequence comes from Mustelus asterias, assembly GCF_964213995.1. Lineage (NCBI taxonomy): Eukaryota > Metazoa > Chordata > Chondrichthyes > Carcharhiniformes > Triakidae > Mustelus > Mustelus asterias. The sequence goes on from NW_027590730.1 coordinate 156,829, forward strand.
AGGAGCAGCTGGTTAAAAAGCAATGGTTGTGGAAGGAGCAGCTGGTTAAAAAGCAATGGTTGTGGAAGGGAGAGCTGGTTAAAAAGCAATGGTTGTGGAAGGGACAGCTGGTTAAAAAGCAATGGTTGTGGAAGGGACAGCTGGTTAAAAAGCAATGGTTGTGGAAGGGACAGCTGGTTAAAAAGCAATGGTTGTGGAAGGGAGAGCTGGTTAAAAAGCAATGGTTGTGGAAGGGACAGCTGGTTAAAAAGCAATGGTTGTGGAAGGGACAGCTGGTTAAAAAGCAATGGTTGTGGAAGGGACAGCTGGTTAAAAAGCAATGGTTGCGGAAGGAGCAGCTGGTTAAAAAGCAATGGTTGTGGAAGGGACAGCTGGTTAAAAAGCAATGGTTGTGGAAGGGACAGCTGGTTAAAAAACAATGGTTGTGGAAGGAGCAGCTGGTTAAAAAGCAATGGTTGTGGAAGGAGCAGCTGGTTAAAAAGCAATGGTTGTGGAAGGGACAGCTGGTTAAAAAGCAATGGTTGTGGAAGGGACGGCTGGTTAAAAAGCAATGGTTGTGGAAGGAGCAGCTGGTTAAAAAGCAATGGTTGTGGAAGGAGCAGCTGGTTAAAAAGCAATGGTTGCGGAAGGGACAGCTGGTTATAAAGCAATGGTTGTGGAAGGAGCAGCTGGTTAAAAAGCAATGGTTGTGGAAGGGACAGCTGGTTAAAAAGCAATGGTTGTGGAAGGAGCAGCTGGTTAAAAAGCAATGGTTGTGGAAGGGACAGCTGGTTAAAAAGCAATGGTTGTGGAAGGAGCAGCTGGTTAAAAAGCAATGGTTGTGGAAGGGACAGCTGGTTAAAAAGCAATGGTTGTGGAAGGGGCAGCTGGTTAAAAAGCAATGGTTGTGGAAGGAGCAGCTGGTTAAAAAGCAATGGTTGTGGAAGGGACAGCTGGTTAAAAAGCAATGGTTGTGGAAGGGACAGCTGGTTAAAAAGCAATGGTTGTGGAAGGGACAGCTGGTTAAAAAGCAATGGTTGTGGAAGGAGCAGCTGGTTAAAAAGCAATGGTTGTGGTAGGAGCAGCTGGTTAAAAAGCAATGGTTGTGGAAGGAGCAGCTGGTTAAAAAGCAATGGTTGTGGAAGGAGCAGCTGGTTAAAAAGCAATGGTTGTGGAAGGAGCAGCTGGTTAAAAAGCAATGGTTGTGGAAGGAGCAGCTGGTTAAAAAGCAATGGTTGTGGAAGGAGCAGCTGGTTAAAAAGCAATGGTTGTGGAAGGAGCAGTTGGTTAAAAAGCAATGGTTGTGGAAGGAGCAGTTGGTTAAAAAGCAATGGTTGTGGAAGGAGCAGTTGGTTAAAAAGCAATGGTTGTGGAAGGAGCAGTTGGTTAAAAAGCAATGGTTGTGGAAGGAGCAGCTGGTTAAAAAGCAATGGTTGCGGAAGGAGCAGCTGGTTAAAAAGCAATGGTTGCGGAAGGAGCAGCTGGTTAAAAAGCAATGGTTGTGGAAGGGACAGCTGGTTAAAAAGCAATGGTTGGGGAAGGAGCAGCTGGTTATAAAGCAATGGTTGTGGAAGGAGCAGCTGGTTAAAAAGCAATGGTTGTGGAAGGGACAGCTGGTTAAAAAGCAATGGTTGGGGAAGGAGCAGCTGGTTATAAAGCAATGGTTGTGGAAGGAGCAGCTGGTTAAAAAGCAATGGTTGTGGAAGGAGCAGCTGGTTAAAAAGCAATGGCTGTGGAAGGAGCAGCTGGTTAAAAAGCAATGGTTGTGGAAGGAGCAGCTGGTTAAAAAGCAATGGTTGTGGAAGGAGCAGCTGGTTAAAAAGCAATGGTTGTGGAAGGAGCAGCTGGTTAAAAAGCAATGGTTGTGGAAGGAGCAGCTGGTTAAAAAGCAATGGTTGTGGAAGGGACAGCTGGTTAAAAAGCAATGGTTGTGGAAGGAGCAGCTGGTTAAAAAGCAATGGTTGTGGAAGGGACAGCTGGTTAAAAAGCAATGGTTGTGGAAGGAGCAGCTGGTTAAAAAGCAATGGTTGTGGAAGGAGCAGCTGGTTAAAAAGCAATGGTTGTGGAAGGGACAGCTGGTTAAAAAGCAATGGTTGTGGAAGGGGCAGCTGGTTAAAAAGCAATGGTTGTGGAAGGAGCAGCTGGTTAAAAAGCAATGGTTGTGGAAGGAGCAGCTGGTTAAAAAGCAATGGTTGTGGAAGGAGCAGCTGGTTAAAAAGCAATGGTTGTGGAAGGAGCAGCTGGTTATAAAGCAATGGTTGTGGAAGGAGCAGCTGGTTAAAAAGCAATGGTTGTGGAAGGAGCAGCTGGTTAAAAAGCAATGGTTGTGGAAGGAGCAGCTGGTTAAAAAGCAATGGTTGTGGAAGGAGCAGCTGGTTAAAAAGCAATGGTTGTGGAAGGGACAGCTGGTTAAAAAGCAATGGTTGTGGAAGGGACAGCTGGTTAAAAAGCAATGGTTGTGGAAGGGGCAGCTGGTTAAAAAGCAATGGTTGTGGAAGGGACAGCTGGTTAAAAAGCAATGGTTGTGGAAGGGACAGCTGGTTAAAAAGCAATGGTTGTGGAAGGAGCAGCTGGTTAAAAAGCAATGGTTGTGGAAGGGGCAGCTGGTTAAAAAGCAATGGTTGTGGAAGGAGCAGCTGGTTAAAAAGCAATGGTTGTGGAAGGAGCAGCTGGTTAAAAAGCAATGGTTGTGGAAGGAGCAGCTGGTTAAAAAGCAATGGTTGTGGAAGGGAGAGCTGGTTAAAAAGCAATGGTTGTGGAAGGGACAGCTGGTTAAAAAGCAATGGTTGTGGAAGGGACAGCTGGTTAAAAAGCAATGGTTGTGGAAGGGACAGCTGGTTAAAAAGCAATGGTTGTGGAAGGGAGAGCTGGTTAAAAAGCAATGGTTGTGGAAGGGACAGCTGGTTAAAAAGCAATGGTTGTGGAAGGGACAGCTGGTTAAAAAGCAATGGTTGTGGAAGGGACAGCTGGTTAAAAAGCAATGGTTGCGGAAGGAGCAGCTGGTTAAAAAGCAATGGTTGTGGAAGGGACAGCTGGTTAAAAAGCAATGGTTGTGGAAGGGACAGCTGGTTAAAAAGCAATGGTTGTGGAAGGAGCAGCTGGTTAAAAAGCAATGGTTGTGGAAGGAGCAGCTGGTTAAAAAGCAATGGTTGTGGAAGGGACAGCTGGTTAAAAAGCAATGGTTGTGGAAGGGACGGCTGGTTAAAAAGCAATGGTTGTGGAAGGAGCAGCTGGTTAAAAAGCAATGGTTGTGGAAGGGACAGCTGGTTAAAAAGCAATGGTTGTGGAAGGAGCAGCTGGTTAAAAAGCAATGGTTGTGGAAGGAGCAGCTGGTTAAAAAGCATTGGTTGTGGAAGGGACAGCTGGTTAAAAAGCAATGGTTGTGGAAGGAGCAGCTGGTTAAAAAGCAATGGTTGTGGAAGGGACAGCTGGTTAAAAAGCAATGGTTGTGGAAGGAGCAGCTGGTTAAAAAGCAATGGTTGTGGAAGGAGCAGCTGGTTAAAAAGCAATGGTTGTGGAAGGAGCAGCTGGTTAAAAAGCAATGGTTGTGGAAGGAGCAGCTGGTTAAAAAGCAATGGTTGTGGAAGGGAGAGCTGGTTAAAAAGCAATGGTTGTGGAAGGGACAGCTGGTTAAAAAGCAATGGTTGTGGAAGGGACAGCTGGTTAAAAAGCAATGGTTGCGGAAGGAGCAGCTGGTTAAAAAGCAATGGTTGTGGAAGGAGCAGCTGGTTAAAAAGCAATGGTTGTGGAAGGGACAGCTGGTTAAAAAGCAATGGTTGTGGAAGGAGCAGCTGGTTAAAAAGCAATGGTTGTGGAAGGAGCAGCTGGTTAAAAAGCAATGGTTGTGGAAGGAGCAGCTGGTTAAAAAGCAATGGTTGTGGAAGGAGCAGCTGGTTAAAAAGCAATGGTTGTCGAAGGGACAGCTGGTTAAAAAGCAATGGTTGTGGAAGGGACAGCTGGTTAAAAAGCAATGGTTGTGGAAGGGGCAGCTGGTTAAAAAGCAATGGTTGTGGAAGGGACAGCTGGTTAAAAAGCAATGGTTGTGGAAGGAGCAGCTGGTTAAAAAGCAATGGTTGTGGAAGGAGCAGCTGGTTAAAAAGCAATGGTTGTGGAAGGGACAGCTGGTTAAAAAGCAATGGTTGTGGAAGGGACAGCTGGTTAAAAAGCAATGGTTGTGGAAGGAGCAGCTGGTTAAAAAGCAATGGTTGTGGAAGGGACAGCTGGTTAAAAAGCAATGGTTGTGGAAGGAGCAGCTGGTTAAAAAGCAATGGTTGTGGAAGGAGCAGCTGGTTAAAAAGCAATGGTTGTGGAAGGGACAGCTGGTTAAAAAGCAATGGTTGTGGAAGGAGCAGCTGGTTAAAAAGCAATGGTTGTGGAAGGGACAGCTGGTTAAAAAGCAATGGTTGTGGAAGGAGCAGCTGGTTAAAAAGCAATGGTTGTGGAAGGAGCAGCTGGTTAAAAAGCAATGGTTGTGGAAGGAGCAGCTGGTTAAAAAGCAATGGTTGTGGAAGGAGCAGCTGGTTAAAAAGCAATGGTTGTGGAAGGAGCAGCTGGTTAAAAAGCAATGGTTGTGGAAGGGACAGCTGGTTAAAAAGCAATGGTTGTGGAAGGAGCAGCTGGTTAAAAAGCAATGGTTGTGGAAGGAGCAGCTGGTTAAAAAGCAATGGTTGTGGAAGGAGCAGCTGGTTAAAAAGCAATGGTTGTGGAAGGGACAGCTGGTTAAAAAGCAATGGTTGTGGAAGGAGCAGCTGGTTAAAAAGCAATGGTTGTGGAAGGGACAGCTGGTTAAAAAGCAATGGTTGTGGAAGGGGCAGCTGGTTAAAAAGCAATGGTTGTGGAAGGAGCAGCTGGTTAAAAAGCAATGGTTGTGGAAGGAGCAGCTGGTTAAAAAGCAATGGTTGTGGAAGGGACAGCTGGTTAAAAAGCAATGGTTGTGGAAGGAGCAGCTGGTTAAAAAGCAATGGTTGTGGAAGGAGCAGCTGGTTAAAAAGCAATGGTTGTGGAAGGAGCAGCTGGTTATAAAGCAATGGTTGTGGAAGGAGCAGCTGGTTAAAAAGCAATGGTTGTGGAAGGAGCAGCTGGTTAAAAAGCAATGGTTGTGGAAGGAGCAGCTGGTTAAAAAGCAATGGTTGTGGATGGAGCAGCTGGTTAAAAAGCAATGGTTGTGGAAGGGACAGCTGGTTAAAAAGCAATGGTTGTGGAAGGGACAGCTGGTTAAAAAGCAATGGTTGTGGAAGGAGCAGCTGGTTAAAAAGCAATGGTTGTGGAAGGAGCAGCTGGTTAAAAAGCAATGGTTGTGGATGGAGCAGCTGGTTAAAAAGCAATGGTTGTGGAAGGGACAGCTGGTTAAAAAGCAATGGTTGTGGAAGGGACAGCTGGTTAAAAAGCAATGGTTGTGGAAGGAGCAGCTGGTTAAAAAGCAATGGTTGTGGAAGGAGCAGCTGGTTAAAAAGCAATGGTTGTGGAAGGAGCAGCTGGTTAAAAAGCAATGGTTGTGGAAGGAGCAGCTGGTTAAAAAGCAATGGTTGTGGAAGGGACAGCTGGTTAAAAAGCAATGGTTGTGGAAGGGGCAGCTGGTTAAAAAGCAATGGTTGTGGAAGGGACAGCTGGTTAAAAAGCAATGGTTGTGGAAGGAGCAGCTGGTTAAAAAGCAATGGTTGTGGAAGGAGCAGCTGGTTAAAAAGCAATGGTTGTGGAAGGAGCAGCTGGTTAAAAAGCAATGGTTGTGGAAGGGACAGCTGGTTAAAAAGCAATGGTTGTGGAAGGGACAGCTGGTTAAAAAGCAATGGTTGTGGAAGGAGCAGCTGGTTAAAAAGCAATGGTTGTGGAAGGAGCAGCTGGTTAAAAAGCAATGGTTGTGGAAGGGGCAGCTGGTTAAAAAGCAATGGTTGTGGAAGGAGCAGCTGGTTAAAAAGCAATGGTTGTGGAAGGAGCAGCTGGTTAAAAAGCAATGGTTGTGGAAGGAGCAGCTGGTTAAAAAGCAATGGTTGTGGAAGGGGCAGCTGGTTAAAAAGCAATGGTTGTGGAAGGAGCAGCTGGTTAAAAAGCAATGGTTGTGGAAGGAGCAGCTGGTTAAAAAGCAATGGTTGTGGAAGGAGCAGCTGGTTAAAAAGCAATGGTTGTGGAAGGGAGAGCTGGTTAAAAAGCAATGGTTGTGGAAGGGACAGCTGGTTAAAAAGCAATGGTTGTGGAAGGGACAGCTGGTTAAAAAGCAATGGTTGTGGAAGGAGCAGCTGGTTAAAAAGCAATGGTTGTGGAAGGAGCAGCTGGTTAAAAAGCAATGGTTGTGGAAGGGACAGCTGGTTAAAAAGCAATGGTTGTGGAAGGAGCAGCTGGTTAAAAAGCAATGGTTGTGGAAGGAGCAGCTGGTTAAAAAGCAATGGTTGTGGAAGGGACAGCTGGTTAAAAAGCAATGGTTGTGGAAGGGACAGCTGGTTTAAAAGCAATGGTTGTGGAAGGAGCAGCTGGTTAAAAAGCAATGGTTGTGGAAGGGACAGCTGGTTAAAAAGCAATGGTTGTGGAAGGAGCAGCTGGTTAAAAAGCAATGGTTGTGGAAGGAGCAGCTGGTTAAAAAGCAATGGTTGTGGAAGGAGCAGCTGGTTAAAAAGCAATGGTTGTGGAAGGAGCAGCTGGTTAAAAAGCAATGGTTGTGGAAGGGACAGCTGGTTAAAAAGCAATGGGTGCGGAAGGGACAGCAGGTTAAAAAGCAATGGTTGTGGAAGGAGCAGCTGGTTAAAAAGCAATGGTTGTGGAAGGAGCAGCTGGTTAAAAAGCAATGGTTGTGGAAGGAGCAGCTGGTTAAAAAGCAATGGTTGTGGAAGGGACAGCTGGTTAAAAAGCAATGGTTGTGGAAGGGACAGCTGGTTAAAAAGCAATGGTTGTGGAAGGGACAGCTGGTTAAAAAGCAATGGTTGTGGAAGGAGCAGCTGGTTAAAAAGCAATGGTTGTGGAAGGGGCAGCTGGTTAAAAAGCAATGGTTGTGGAAGGGACAGCTGGTTAAAAAGCAATGGTTGTGGAAGGGACAGCTGGTTAAAAAGCAATGGTTGTGGAAGGGACAGCTGGTTAAAAAGCAATGGTTGTGGAAGGAGCAGCTGGTTAAAAAGCAATGGTTGTGGAAGGAGCAGCTGGTTAAAAAGCAATGGTTCTGGAAGGGACAGCTGGTTAAAAAGCAATGGTTGTGGAAGGAGCAGCTGGTTAAAAAGCAATGGTTGTGGAAGGAGCAGCTGGTTAAAAAGCAATGGTTGTGGAAGGAGCAGCTGGTTAAAAAGCAATGGTTGTGGAAGGAGCAGCTGGTTAAAAAGCAATGGTTGTGGAAGGAGCAGCTGGTTAAAAAGCAATGGTTGTGGAAGGAGCAGCTGGTTAAAAAGCAATGGTTGTGGAAGGGGCAGCTGGTTAAAAAGCAATGGTTGTGGAAGGAGCAGCTGGTTAAAAAGCAATGGTTGTGGAAGGGACAGCTGGTTAAAAAGCAATGGTTGCGGAAGGAGCAGCTGGTTAAAAAGCAATGGTTGTGGAAGGGGCAGCTGGTTAAAAAGCAATGGTTGTGGAAGGGAGAGCTGGTTAAAAAGCAATGGTTGTGGAAGGGACAGCTGGTTAAAAAGCAATGGTTGTGGAAGGAGCAGCTGGTTAAAAAGCAATGGTTGTGGAAGGAGCAGCTGGTTAAAAAGCAATGGTTGTGGAAGGAGCAGCTGGTTATAAAGCAATGGTTGCGGAAGGGACAGCTGGTTAAAAAGCAATGGTTGTGGAAGGAGCAGCTGGTTAAAAAGCAATGGTTGTGGAAGGAGCAGCTGGTTAAAAAGCAATGGTTGTGGAAGGAGCAGCTGGTTAAAAAGCAATGGTTGTGGAAGGAGCAGCTGGTTAAAAAGCAATGGTTGTGGAAGGAGCAGCTGGTTAAAAAGCAATGGTTGTGGAAGGAGCAGCTGGTTAAAAAGCAATGGTTGTGGAAGGGACAGCTGGTTAAAAAGCAATGGTTGTGGAAGGAGCAGCTGGTTAAAAAGCAATGGTTGTGGAAGGAGCAGCTGGTTAAAAAGCAATGGTTGTGGAAGGGACAGCTGGTTAAAAAGCAATGGTTGTGGAAGGAGCAGCTGGTTAAAAAGCAATGGTTGTGGAAGGGACAGCTGGTTAAAAAGCAATGGCTGTGGAAGGAGCAGCTGGTTAAAAAGCAATGGTTGTGGAAGGAGCAGCTGGTTAAAAAGCAATGGTTGTGGAAGGAGCAGCTGGTTAAAAAGCAATGGTTGTGGAAGGAGCAGCTGGTTAAAAAGCAATGGTTGTGGAAGGAGCAGCTGGTTAAAAAGCAATGGTTGTGGAAGGAGCAGCTGGTTAAAAAGCAATGGTTGTGGAAGGAGCAGCTGGTTAAAAAGCAATGGTTGTGGAAGGGACAGCTGGTTAAAAAGCAATGGTTGTGGAAGGGACAGCTGGTTAAAAAGCAATGGTTGTGGAAGGAGCAGCTGGTTAAAAAGCAATGGTTGTGGAAGGGACAGCTGGTTAAAAAGCAATGGTTGTGGAAGGAGCAGCTGGTTAAAAAGCAATGGTTGTGGAAGGAGCAGCTGGTTAAAAAGCAATGGTTGTGGAAGGGACAGCTGGTTAAAAAGCAATGGTTGTGGAAGGAGCAGCTGGTTAAAAAGCAATGGTTGTGGAAGGAGCAGCTGGTTAAAAAGCAATGGTTGTGGAAGGAGCAGCTGGTTAAAAAGCAATGGTTGTGGAAGGAGCAGCTGGTTAAAAAGCAATGGTTGTGGAAGGGACAGCTGGTTAAAAAGCAATGGTTGTGGAAGGGACAGCTGGTTAAAAAGCAATGGTTGTGGAAGGGACAGCTGGTTAAAAAGCAATGGTTGTGGAAGGGACAGCTGGTTAAAAAGCAATGGTTGTGGAAGGGACAGCTGGTTAAAAAGCAGTGGTTGTGGAAGGAGCAGCTGGTTAAAAAACAATGGTTGTGGAAGGAGCAGCTGGTTAAAAAGCAATGGTTGTGGAAGGAGCAGCTGGTTAAAAAGCAATGGTTGTGGAAGGAGCAGCTGGTTAAAAAGCAATGGTTGTGGAAGGGACAGCTGGTTAAAAAGCAATGGTTGTGGAAGGGACAGCTGGTTAAAAAGCAATGGTTGTGGAAGGAGCAGCTGGTTAAAAAGCAATGGTTGTGGAAGGGACAGCTGGTTAAAAAGCAATGGTTGTGGAAGGAGCAGCTGGTTATAAAGCAATGGTTGCGGAAGGGACAGCTGGTTAAAAAGCAATGGTTGTGGAAGGAGCAGCTGGTTAAAAAGCAATGGTTGTGGAAGGAGCAGCTGGTTAAAAAGCAATGGTTGTGGAAGGAGCAGCTGGTTAAAAAGCAATGGTTGTGGAAGGAGCAGCTGGTTAAAAAGCAATGGTTGTGGAAGGAGCAGCTGGTTAAAAAGCAATGGTTGTGGAAGGAGCAGCTGGTTAAAAAGCAATGGTTGTGGAAGGAGCAGCTGGTTAAAAAGCAATGGTTGTGGAAGGGACAGCTGGTTAAAAAGCAATGGTTGTGGAAGGAGCAGCTGGTTAAAAAGCAATGGTTGTGGAAGGGACAGCTGGTTAAAAAGCAATGGCTGTGGAAGGAGCAGCTGGTTAAAAAGCAATGGTTGTGGAAGGAGCAGCTGGTTAAAAAGCAATGGTTGTGGAAGGAGCAGCTGGTTAAAAAGCAATGGTTGTGGAAGGAGCAGCTGGTTAAAAAGCAATGGTTGTGGAAGGGACAGCTGGTTAAAAAGCAATGGTTGTGGAAGGAGCAGCTGGTTAAAAAGCAATGGTTGTGGAAGGAGCAGCTGGTTAAAAAGCAATGGTTGTGGAAGGGACAGCTGGTTAAAAAGCAATGGTTGTGGAAGGAGCAGCTGGTTAAAAAGCAATGGTTGTGGAAGGAGCAGCTGGTTAAAAAGCAATGGCTGTGGAAGGAGCAGCTGGTTAAAAAGCAATGGTTGTGGAAGGAGCAGCTGGTTAAAAAGCAATGGTTGTGGAAGGAGCAGCTGGTTAAAAAGCAATGGTTGTGGAAGGAGCAGCTGGTTAAAAAGCAATGGTTGTGGAAGGAGCAGCTGGTTAAAAAGCAATGGTTGTGGAGGGAGCAGCTGGTTAAAAAGCAATGGTTGTGGAAGGAGCAGCTGGTTAAAAAGCAATGGTTGTGGAAGGAGCAGCTGGTTAAAAAGCAATGGTTGTGGAAGGGGCAGCTGGTTAAAAAGCAATGGTTGTGGAAGGAGCAGCTGGTTAAAAAGCAATGGTTGTGGAAGGGACAGCTGGTTAAAAAGCAATGGTTGTGGAAGGAGCAGCTGGTTAAAAAGCAATGGTTGTGGAAGGAGCAGCTGGTTAAAAAGCAATGGTTGTGGAAGGAGCAGCTGGTTAAAAAGCAATGGTTGTGGAAGGAGCAGCTGGTTAAAAAGCAATGGTTGTGGAAGGAGCAGCTGGTTAAAAAGCAATGGTTGCGGAAGGAGCAGCTGGTTAAAAAGCAATGGTTGCGGAAGGAGCAGCTGGTTAAAAAGCAATGGTTGTGGAAGGGACAGCTGGTTAAAAAGCAATGGTTGTGGAAGGGGCAGCTGGTTAAAAAGCAATGGTTGTGGAAGGGACAGTTGGTTAAAAAGCAATGGTTGTGGAAGGAGCAGTTGGTTAAAAAGCAATGGTTGTGGAAGGAGCAGCTGGTTAAAAAGCAATGGTTGTGGAAGGAGCAGCTGGTTAAAAAGCAATGGTTGTGGAAGGAGCAGCTGGTTAAAAAGCAATGGTTGTGGAAGGAGCAGCTGGTTAAAAAGCAATGGTTGTGGAAGGAGCAGCTGGTTAAAAAGCAATGGTTGTGGAAGGAGCAGCTGGTTAAAAAGCAATGGTTGTGGAAGGAGCAGCTGGTTAAAAAGCAATGGTTGCGGAAGGAGCAGCTGGTTAAAAAGCAATGGTTGTGGAAGGAGCAGCTGGTTAAAAAGCAATGGTTGTGGAAGGAGCAGCTGGTTAAAAAGCAATGGTTGTGGAAGGAGCAGCTGGTTAAAAAGCAATGGTTGTGGAAGGAGCAGCTGGTTAAAAAGCAATGGTTGTGGAAGGAGCAGCTGGTTAAAAAGCAATGGTTGTGGAAGGAGCAGCTGGTTAAAAAGCAATGGTTGTGGAAGGAGCAGCTGGTTAAAAAGCAATGGTTGTGGAAGGGACAGCTGGTTAAAAAGCAATGGTTGTGGAAGGAGCAGCTGGTTAAAAAGCAATGGTTGTGGAAGGAGCAGCTGGTTAAAAAGCAATGGTTGTGGAAGGGGCAGCTGGTTAAAAAGCAATGGTTGTGGAAGGAGCAGCTGGTTAAAAAGCAATGGTTGTGGAAGGAGCAGCTGGTTAAAAAGCAATGGTTGTGGAAGGGACAGCTGGTTAAAAAGCAATGGTTGTGGAAGGGGCAGCTGGTTAAAAAGCAATGGTTGTGGAAGGAGCAGCTGGTTAAAAAGCAATGGTTGTGGAAGGAGCAGCTGGTTAAAAAGCAATGGTTGTGGAAGGAGCAGCTGGTTAAAAAGCAATGGTTGTGGAAGGAGCAGCTGGTTAAAAAGCAATGGTTGTGGAAGGAGCAGCTGGTTAAAAAGCAATGGTTGTGGAAGGAGCAGCTGGTTAAAAAGCAATGGTTGTGGAAGGGACAGCTGGTTAAAAAGCAATGGTTGTGGAAGGAGCAGCTGGTTAAAAAGCAATGGTTGTGGAAGGGACAGCTGGTTAAAAAGCAATGGCTGTGGAAGGAGCAGCTGGTTAAAAAGCAATGGTTGTGGAAGGAGCAGCTGGTTAAAAAGCAATGGTTGTGGAAGGAGCAGCTGGTTAAAAAGCAATGGTTGTGGAAGGAGCAGCTGGTTAAAAAGCAATGGTTGTGGAAGGAGCAGCTGGTTAAAAAGCAATGGTTGTGGAAGGGAGAGCTGGTTAAAAAGCAATGGTTGTGGAAGGAGCAGCTGGTTAAAAAGCAATGGTTGTGGAAGGGACAGCTGGTTAAAAAGCAATGGTTGTGGAAGGAGCAGCTGGTTAAAAAGCAATGGTTGTGGAAGGAGCAGCTGGTTAAAAAGCAATGGTTGTGGAAGGAGCAGCTGGTTAAAAAGCAATGGTTGTGGAAGGAGCAGCTGGTTATAAAGCAATGGTTGTGGAAGGAGCAGCTGGTTAAAAAGCAATGGTTGTGGAAGGAGCAGCTGGTTAAAAAGCAATGGTTGTGGAAGGAGCAGCTGGTTAAAAAGCAATGGTTGTGGAAGGAGCAGCTGGTTAAAAAGCAATGGTTGTGGAAGGGACAGCTGGTTAAAAAGCAATGGTTGTGGAAGGAGCAGCTGGTTAAAAAGCAATGGTTGTGGAAGGAGCAGCTGGTTAAAAAGCAATGGTTGTGGAAGGGACAGCTGGTTAAAAAGCAATGGTTGTGGAAGGAGCAGCTGGTTAAAAAGCAATGGTTGTGGAAGGAGCAGCTGGTTAAAAAGCAATGGTTGTGGAAGGAGCAGCTGGTTAAAAAGCAATGGTTGTGGAAGGAGCAGCTGGTTAAAAAGCAATGGTTGTGGAAGGGACAGCTGGTTAAAAAGCAATGGTTGTGGAAGGGACAGCTGGTTAAAAAGCAATGGTTGTGGAAGGGACAGCTGGTTAAAAAGCAATGGTTGTGGAAGGAGCAGCTGGTTAAAAAGCAATGGTTGTGGAAGGAGCAGCTGGTTAAAAAGCAATGGTTGTGGAAGGGACAGCTGGTTAAAAAGCAATGGTTGTGGAAGGAGCAGCTGGTTAAAAAGCAATGGTTGTGGAAGGGACAGCTGGTTAAAAAGCAATGGTTGTGGAAGGAGCAGCTGGTTAAAACGCAATGGTTGTGGAAGGAGCAGCTGGTTAAAAAGCAATGGTTGTGGAAGGGACAGCTGGTTAAAAAGCAATGGTTGTGGAAGGGACAGCTGGTTAAAAAGCAATGGTTGTGGAAGGGACAGCTGGTTAAAAAGCAATGGTTGTGGAAGGAGCAGCTGGTTAAAAAGCAATGGTTGTGGAAGGAGCAGCTGGTTAAAAAGCAATGGTTGTGGAAGGGACAGCTGGTTAAAAAGCAATGGTTGTGGAAGGGACAGCTGGTTAAAAAGCAATGGTTGTGGAAGGAGCAGTTGGTTAAAAAGCAATGGTTGTGGAAGGAGCAGCTGGTTAAAAAGCAATGGTTGTGGAAGGAGCAGTTGGTTAAAAAGCAATGGTTGTGGAAGGAGCAGCTGGTTAAAAAGCAATGGTTGTGGAAGGAGCAGCTGGCGAAAAAGCAATGGTTGTGGAAGGAGCAGCTGGTTAAAAAGCAATGGTTGTGGAAGGGACAGCTGGTTAAAAAGCAATGGTTGTGGAAGGAGCAGCTGGTTAAAAAGCAATGGTTGTGGAAGGGACAGCTGGTTAAAAAGCAATGGTTGTGGAAGGAGCAGCTGGTTAAAAAGCAATGGTTGTGGAAGGAGCAGCTGGTTAAAAAGCAATGGTTGTGGAAGGGACAGCTGGTTAAAAAGCAATGGTTGTGGAAGGAGCAGCTGGTTAAAAAGCAATGGTTGTGGAAGGGACAGCTGGTTAAAAAGCAATGGTTGTGGAAGGAGCAGCTGGTTAAAAAGCAATGATTGTGGAAGGAGCAGCTGGTTAAAAAGCAATGGTTGTGGAAGGGAGAGCTGGTTAAAAAGCAATGGTTGTGGAAGGGACAGCTGGTTAAAAAGCAATGGTTGTGGAAGGAGCAGCTGGTTAAAAAGCAATGGTTGTGGAAGGAGCAGCTGGTTAAAAAGCAATGGTTGTGGAAGGAGCAGCTGGTTAAAAAGCAATGGTTGGGGAAGGAGCAGCTGGTTAAAAAGCAATGGTTGTGGAAGGGACAGCTGGTTAAAAAGCAATGGTTGTGGAAGGGACAGCTGGTTAAAAAGCAATGGTTGTGGAAGGGACTGCTGGTTAAAAAGCAATGGTTGTGGAAGGAGCAGCTGGTTAAAAAGCAATGGTTGTGGAAGGAGCAGCTGGTTAAAAAGCAATGGTTGCGGAAGGAGCAGCTGGTTAAAAAGCAATGGTTGTGGAAGGAGCAGCTGGTTAAAAAGCAATGGTTGTGGAAGGAGCAGCTGGTTAAAAAGCAATGGTTGTGGAAGGAGCAGCTGGTTAAAAAGCAATGGTTGTGGAAGGAGCAGCTGGTTAAAAAGCAATGGTTGTGGAAGGAGCAGCTGGTTAAAAAGCAATGGTTGTGGAAGGAGCAGCTGGTTAAAAAGCAATGGTTGTGGAAGGAGCAGCTGGTTAAAAAGCAATGGTTGTGGAAGGAGCAGCTGGTTAAAAAGCAATGGTTGTGGAAGGGGCAGCTGGTTAAAAAGCAATGGTTGTGGAAGGAGCAGCTGGTTAAAAAGCAATGGTTGTGGAAGGAGCAGCTGGTTAAAAAGCAATGGTTGTGGAAGGAGCAGCTGGTTAAAAAGCAATGGTTGTGGAAGGGACAGCTGGTTAAAAAGCAATGGTTGTGGAAGGAGCAGCTGGTTAAAAAGCAATGGTTGTGGAAGGGACAGCTGGTTAAAAAGCAATGGTTGTGGAAGGGAGAGCTGGTTAAAAAGCAATGGTTGTGGAAGGAGCAGCTGGTTAAAAAGCAATGGTTGTGGAAGGGACAGCTGGTTAAAAAGCAATGGTTGTGGAAGGGAGAGCTGGTTAAAAAGCAATGGTTGTGGAAGGAGCAGCTGGTTAAAAAGCAACGGTTGTGGAAGGGACAGCTGGTTAAAAAGAAATGGTTGTGGAAGGGAGAGCTGGTTAAAAAGCAATGGTTGTGGAAGGAGCAGCTGGTTAAAAAGCAATGGTTGTGGAAGGGACAGCTGGTTAAAAAGCAATGGTTGTGGAAGGGGCAGCTGGTTAAAAAGCAATGGTTGTGGAAGGAGCAGCTGGTTAAAAAGCAATGGTTGTGGAAGGAGCAGCTGGTTAAAAAGCAATGGTTGTGGAAGGAGCAGCTGGTTGAAAAGCAATGGTTGTGGAAGGGACAGCTGGTTAAAAAGCAATGGTTGTGGAAGGAGCAGCTGGTTAAAAAGCAATGGTTGTGGAAGGGACAGCTGGTTAAAAAGCAATGGTTGTGGAAGGAGCAGCTGGTTAAAAAGCAATGGTTGTGGAAGGGGCAGCTGGTTAAAAAGCAATGGTTGTGGAAGGAGCAGCTGGTTAAAAAGCAATGGTTGTGGAAGGAGCAGCTGGTTAAAAAGCAATGGTTGTGGAAGGGACAGCTGGTTAAAAAGCAATGGTTGTGGAAGGAGCAGCTGGTTAAAAAGCAATGGTTGTGGAAGGGACAGCTGGTTAAAAAGCAATGGTTGTGGAAGGGAGAGCTGGTTAAAAAGCAATGGTTTTGGAAGGAGCAGCTGGTTAAAAAGCAATGGTTGTGGAAGGGACAGCTGGTTAAAAAGCAATGGTTGTGGAAGGGAGAGCTGGTTAAAAAGCAATGGTTGTGGAAGGAGCAGCTGGTTAAAAAGCAATGGTTGTGGAAGGGACAGCTGGTTAAAAAGCAATGGTTGTGGAAGGGACAGCTGGTTAAAAAGCAATGGTTGTGGAAGGAACAGCTGGTTAAAAAGCAATGGTTGTGGAAGGGACAGCTGGTTAAAAAGCAATGGTTGTGGAAGGGACAGCTGGTTAAAAAGCAATGGTTGTGGAAGGAGCAGCTGGTTAAAAAGCAATGGTTGTGGAAGGGACAGCTGGTTAAAAAGCAATGGTTGTGGAAGGAGCAGCTGGTTAAAAAGCAATGGTTGTGGCAGGGACAGCTGGTTAAAAAGCAATGGTTGTGGAAGGGACAGCTGGTTAAAAAGCAATGGTTGTGGAAGGAGCAGCTGGTTAAAAAGCAATGGTTGTGGAAGGAGCAGCTGGTTAAAAAGCAATGGTTGTGGAAGGGACAGCTGGTTAAAAAGCAATGGTTGTGGAAGGAGCAGCTGGTTATAAAGCAATGGTTGTGGAAGGAGCAGCTGGTTAAAAAGCAATGGTTGTGGAAGGGACAGCTGGTTAAAAAGCAATGGTTGTGGAAGGGACAGCTGGTTAAAAAGCAATGGTTGTGGAAGGAGCAGCTGGTTAAAAAGCAATGGTTGTGGAAGGAGCAGCTGGTTAAAAAGCAATGGTTGCGGAAGGAGCAGCTGGTTAAAAAGCAATGGTTGTGGAAGGAGCAGCTGGTTAAAAAGCAATGGTTGTGGAAGGAGCAGCTGGTTAAAAAGCAATGGTTGTGGAAGGAGCAGCTGGTTAAAAAGCAATGGTTGTGGTAGGAGCAGCTGGTTAAAAAGCAATGGTTGTGGAAGGAGCAGCTGGTTAAAAAGCAATGGTTGTGGAAGGAGCAGCTGGTTAAAAAGCAATGGTTGTGGAAGGGAGAGCTGGTTAAAAAGCAATGGTTGTGGAAGGAGCACCTGGTTAAAAAGCAATGGTTGTGGAAGGGACAGCTGGTTAAAAAGCAATGGTTGTGGAAGGAGCAGCTGGTTAAAAAGCAATGGTTGTGGAAGGAGCAGCTGGTTAAAAAGCAATGGTTGTGGAAGGAGCAGCTGGTTAAAAAGCAATGGCTGTGGAAGGAGCAGCTGGTTAAAAAGCAATGGCTGTGGAAGGAGCAGCTGGTTAAAAAGCAATGGTTGTGGAAGGAGCAGCTGGTTAAAAAGCAATGGTTGTGGAAGGGACAGCTGGTTAAAAAGCAATGGTTGTGGAAGGAGCAGCTGGTTATAAAGCAATGGTTGTGGAAGGAGCAGCTGGTTAAAAAGCAATGGTTGTGGAAGGGAGAGCTGGTTAAAAAGCAATGGTTGTGGAAGGGACAGCTGGTTAAAAAGCAATGGTTGTGGAAGGAGCAGCTGGTTAAAAAGCAATGGTTGTAGAAGGGACAGCTGGTTAAAAAGCAATGGTTGTGGAAGGAGCAGCTGGTTAAAAAGCAATGGTTGTGGAAGGGAGAGCTGGTTAAAAAGCAATGGTTGTGGAAGGGAGAGCTGGTTAAAAAGCAATGGTTGTGGAAGGAGCAGCTGGTTAAAAAGCAATGGTTGTGGAAGGAGCAGCTGGTTAAAAAGCAATGGTTGTGGAAGGAGCAGCTGGTTATAAAGCAATGGTTGCGGAAGGGACAGCTGGTTAAAAAGCAATGGTTGTGGAAGGAGCAGCTGGTTAAAAAGCAATGGTTGTGGAAGGAGCAGCTGGTTAAAAAGCAATGGTTGTGGAAGGGACAGCTGGTTAAAAAGCAATGGTTGTGGAAGGAGCAGCTGGTTAAAAAGCAATGGTTGTGGAAGGAGCAGCTGGTTAAAAAGCAATGGTTGTGGAAGGGACAGCTGGTTAAAAAGCAATTGTTGTGGAAGGAGCAGCTGGTTATAAAGCAATGGTTGTGGAAGGAGCAGCTGGTTAAAAAGCAATGGTTGTGGAAGGGGCAGCTGGTTAAAAAGCAATGGTTGTGGAAGGGAGAGCTGGTTAAAAAGCAATGGTTGTGGAAGGAGCAGCTGGTTAAAAAGCAATGGCTGTGGAAGGAGCAGCTGGTTAAAAAGCAATGGTTGTGGAAGGGAGAGCTGGTTAAAAAGCAATGGTTGTGGAAGGGACAGCTGGTTAAAAAGCAATGGTTGTGGAAGGAGCAGCTGGTTAAAAAGCAATGGTTGTGGAAGGAGCAGCTGGTTATAAAGCAATGGTTGCGGAAGGGAGAGCTGGTTAAAAAGCAATGGTTGTGGAAGGGACAGCTGGTTAAAAAGCAATGGTTGTGGAAGGGACAGCTGGTTAAAAAGCAATGGTTGTGGAAGGAGCAGCTGGTTAAAAAGCAATGGTTGTGGAAGGGACAGCTGGTTAAAAAGCAATGGCTGTGGAAGGAGCAGCTGGTTAAAAAGCAATGGTTGTGGAAGGAGCAGCTGGTTAAAAAGCAATGGTTGTGGAAGGAGCAGCTGGTTAAAAAGCAATGGTTGTGGAAGGAGCAGCTGGTTAAAAAGCAATGGTTGTGGAAGGAGCAGCTGGTTAAAAAGCAATGGTTGTGGAAGGAGCAGCTGGTTAAAAAGCAATGGTTGTGGAAGGAGCAGCTGGTTAAAAAGCAATGGTTGTGGAAGGAGCAGCTGGTTAAAAAGCAATGGTTGTGGAAGGGGCAGCTGGTTAAAAAGCAATGGTTGTGGAAGGAGCAGCTGGTTAAAAAGCAATGGTTGTGCAAGGGGCAGCTGGTTAAAAAGCAATGGTTGTGGAAGGGACAGCTGGTTAAAAAGCAATGGTTGTGGAAGGAGCAGCTGGTTAAAAAGCAATGGTTGTGGAAGGAGCAGCTGGTTAAAAAGCAATGGTTGTGGAAGGAGCAGCTGGTTAAAAAGCAATGGTTGTGGAAGGGACAGCTGGTTAAAAAGCAATGGTTGTGGAAGGAGCAGCTGGTTAAAAAGCAATGGTTGTGGAAGGAGCAGCTGGTTAAAAAGCAATGGTTGTGGAAGGGACAGCTGGTTAAAAAGCAATGGTTGTGGAAGGAGCAGCTGGTTAAAAAGCAATGGTTGTGGAAGGAGCAGCTGGTTAAAAAGCAATGGTTGTGGAAGGAGCAGCTGGTTAAAAAGCAATGGTTGTGGAAGGAGCAGCTGGTTAAAAAGCAATGGCTGTGGAAGGAGCAGCTGGTTAAAAAGCAATGGTTGTGGAAGGGACAGCTGGTTAAAAAGCAATGGTTGTGGAAGGAGCAGCTGGTTAAAAAGCAATGGTTGTGGAAGGAGCAGCTGGTTAAAAAGCAATGGTTGTGGAAGGGGCAGCTGGTTAAAAAGCAATGGTTGTGGAAGGGACAGTTGGTTAAAAAGCAATGGTTGTGGAAGGGACAGCTGGTTAAAAAGCAATGGTTGTGGAAGGAGCAGCTGGTTAAAAAGCAATGGTTGTGGAAGGGGCAGCTGGTTAAAAAGCAATGGTTGTGGAAGGAGCAGCTGGTTAAAAAGCAATGGTTGTGGAAGGAGCAGCTGGTTAAAAAGCAATGGTTGCGGAAGGAGCAGCTGGTTAAAAAGCAATGGTTGTGGAAGGAGCAGCTGGTTAAAAAGCAATGGTTGTGGAAGGAGCAGCTGGTTAAAAAGCAATGGTTGTGGAAGGAGCAGCTGGTTAAAAAGCAATGGTTGTGGAAGGAGCAGCTGGTTAAAAAGCAATGGTTGTGGAAGGAGCAGCTGGTTAAAAAGCAATGGTTGTGGAAGGAGCAGCTGGTTAAAAAGCAATGGTTGTGGAAGGGACAGCTGGTTAAAAAGCAATGGTTGTGGAAGGAGCAGCTGGTTAAAAAGCAATGGTTGTGGAAGGAGCAGCTGGTTAAAAAGCAATGGTTGTGGAAGGGGCAGCTGGTTAAAAAGCAATGGTTGTGGAAGGAGCAGCTGGTTAAAAAGCAATGGTTGTGGAAGGAGCAGCTGGTTAAAAAGCAATGGTTGTGGAAGGAGCAGCTGGTAAAAAAGCAATGGTTGTGGAAGGAGCAGCTGGTTAAAAAGCTTTTAAAAGAAGAGCACACTACAGTCTGAATAAGCAGGTCTGATCTTTGATTTTCAATTCAAATATTTCCACTCCACTCTTCCACTGGTGTTAAAACCCAGAGATTAACTATCGAGCCTCAATAATTGATGGTGCAATAACTTTCCCAGAAGTTTCTGAACCCCTGGAGTCATTTGGTTGAATATGGCACAGCGGTTCGCACTGCTGCCTCACAGCAACAGGGACCCGGGTTCGATTCCCGGCTTGGGTAACTGTGTGGAGTCTGCATGTTCTCCCCGTGTCTGTGTGGGTTTCCTCTGGGTGCTCCGGTTTCCTCCCACAGTCTGAAAGACGTGCTGGTTAGGGTGCATTGGCCGTGCTAAATTCTCCCTCAGTGTAACCCGAACAGGCGCCGGAGTGTTGTGACCAGGGGATTTTCACAGTAGCTTCATTACAGTGTTAATGTAAGCCGACTTGTGACACTGATAAACTTTAACTTAAAAAATGAATGTCTGCATTGGATTGTGAGATTAAAGCGCTCTTTTCCTCAAGATTCACATTCCATCTGTGACAATAAATAACCCTTTTAATTTAGCTCTTAAAGCTTTGATGGAATTGCGAAGGAACAGAGAAAGCAGCAAATAACAATTATATTAACCATTAGTACTCAAAATGTATCATTTTCCTTCATTTCAAAATCTCTATTCCTGGATTTCCCTCCAACCTTTTGTTCCAATCTTCCTGTCCTTCGTTATCTCATTCACCAGAGAACAGTCACTTCCATCCACACTGAATTCTGTTTTACTGTTCTTTGCCACTCCGTCTTACCCCGTCTTTGCATTCCCCTCTCCAGGGGAACAGTGTGCAGCAAACTTCTGTGCCTCATTTTCTGTCTGGTCCCACACATAACTGCACCTTGCTCAAAAATAACCTCACTCCATGATATATAACCGAGAATGTGACACATGGTTTACAAAGTTTTAAAGTTTATTAGTGGCACAAGTAGGCTTACATTAACACTGCAATGAAGTTACCCTGCAAATACCCAAGTCGCCACACTTCGGTCCACTGAGAATTTAGCACGGCCAAAGCACCGAACCAGCAATATTTTTGGACTGTGGTAGGAAACCGGAGCACCCGGAGGAAACCCACGCAAACACGGGGAGAACGTGTAAACTCCACACAGACAATGACCCAAGCTGGGAATCGAACCTGGGTCACTGGCGCTGTGAGGCAGCAGTGCTAACCACCGAGCTACCATGTCGCCCCCTGCTCATGCCCCCATGCTACAAATCAAGCCTGCGTTTCTCCCCAATTCACCTGAAGATGAGGCAGAAAATGTAGCATTCACTACAATGGTAGCCATTAACTCTGGTGGTAATGGACGGGATGGGGAAGAGAGCAGAGAAAATGAAGGGAAAACACACTTACCTTGGGTTTCCATTTTTGATCCTGTCAGCTTCATCTATAACCAGATATCGCCAATTAAATAATTTGAAAACAGATTTCTCCCTGATGAGCATTTCATACGACGTCACACAGACATCCCACTCTCCAGGAAGGAGGACATCTCTGATGAAAGCTGCCTGATAAAGTAAGAAGTGGGTTACATTTCAGTTTTCCAAACACCAGAAATTTATTTTTCTAGAAGACAATTGGGACGCAGCAGAAACAGATCTGATCACAGGCATTAATCAGACAAATTTAGCTGAATAAAACACTGACGTTGGGATTTTCCAGCCCCGCCAGCAGTGAGCAGCGTCAAGGGCAGGACAGGCAAAGGTGGAGAGGGGCCAAAGGGCAATTGGCTCTTGGCAACTCTCCAAACCATAGAATCCCGACAGTGCAGGAAGAGGCCATTCGGCCCATTGAGTCTGCACCGACCACAATCCCACCCAGGCCCTATTCTCCAGACCACAGAATCCCTACAGTGCGGGAAGAGGCCATTTGGCCCATTGAGTCTGCACCGACCACAATCCCACCCAGGCCCGATTCCCCAAACCATAGAATCCCTCTCTGTCTGGAGCTCGCTCTGTCTGTCTCTCACCCCCTCTCTCCCTTTCTTTCCATTTCATGGCCTCCTCGATCTTTCTCCAGCTCTCCCTCTCTGTAGTCCAGAAGATGAAATCTCCTATCACTGGAGCGGACTCAGTCTATCGGAACCTTGCGGCTTATAGATGCAGAATTTTAACTACAGGATCTATGGGACTGTATTAGTTAGAATAGAATAGAATAGAATCCCTCCAGTGCAGAAGGAGGCCATTCGGCCCATCGAGTCTGCACTGACCACAATCCCACCCAGGCCCTATTCCCGTAACTCCACATATTTATCCTGTTAACCCCCCCTGACACTAGGGTTAATTTAGCATGGCCAATCAACCTCACCTGCACTTCTTTGGACTGTGAGACTTCTGACGAAGGAGCAGCGCTCCGAAAGCGAAAGGCATTTGCTACCAAATAAACCTGTTGGACTTTAACCTGGTGTTGTTAAAACTCTTGCTATGAGGCAGCAGTGCTAACCACTGTGCCACCACCTCAAGATGTTCCAGCCCAGCACACGATTTTCCCTGCCACTGATGGGGCTGGAAAATCCCGCCCAGAGTGTTGCAAAGCATGGAGAGAGAAATTAATTACGATATAATTGAACATATTTGCAAATCTACACTCAAACGTTGTCTGCGTGGCAAATCTCTGATTTTAGTTACGCTGAGCAAGGAAAAGCTGATCTCCAAAGCCAGTCTCAAGGAACCTTGAGGGCTGCCGTTAACACTGGCGACAGATCCATTCTCCACATGCATGTTGAAAACATGTTTTTGAGAGAGTCGACAAAAGTAAATTCAATCCAGTGAAAGGCAGGATTAAGACTACAGATTGAACAATGACCAAATACAACATTTCAATTTGTTAAGTCCAAATTTATTAAAATTGTATCCCAGGTTTGATGAGTCCTTCACTTCTTGTACTTTTCTTACACAAAGTTCTTGTTCACACAACTGCAATGCTCGTGGTTATTTATTCAGCAATTTAAACAAGGTCATAGAGGTTTACAGCATGGAAAAAGCCCCTTCAGCCCAACTTGTCCATGCTGCTCTTTTTAAAACCACTTAGCTCGTCCCAATTGCCCGCGTTTGGCCCATATCCCTCCAGACCCATCTAACTGTCTAAATGCTTTTTAAAAAACAAAATTGTACCCGCCTCTATTACTACCTCTGGCAGCTTGTTCCAGACACACACCACCCTCAGTGAAAAAGTTGCCCCTCTGGACCCTTTCCTATCTCTTCCCTCTCAGCTTAAACCTATGACCTCTGGTTTGACTCCCCTGCCTTTGGGAGGTATTCCAAAATTTGCCGTTATGGTTCATGGGTCAGTGTTTAGTGGTAAAAAGAATCTTGCTCCCCCGTGAATGAACTGACTCTCTCGCGACTTGCCCAACAGATGCTGTCTGTCCTTTGGTACCTCACCCTTGCAGCTTTTTCACACACAGGCTTTGACAGCAAGTGCTTGCGGATTACTGAATTCCTATTTGGTAAATACAGATGTCGAGATAGCAACCAGCTTTAAGAATCCTGGCTGTTTTTTCTTGTTCCGATGCTGGGGCAGCAAGGGTAGTTGTACTTTCCCACTGGGGTCGGCCAACATGTGGCAGGAGATCCAACAAGCACTGCACGGATTACTGCCACAACGTGCAATGCATTTTCAAATTAAACTCCACGCATCAGCTGTATTTTCCAACAGTATTTTTGGGAACATAAAACACAGTTCTTACCCTTTGATCCCTGTCACCTCTTAAACAAATAGCTCGAAGAGTCGGTATCCATCCTTTGAACTCATAGAACATAGAACATAGAACATTACAGCGCAGAACAGGCCCTTCGGCCCACGATGTTGCACCGACCAGTTAAAAAAAAAACTGTGACCCTCCAACCTAAACCAATTTCTTTTCGTCCATGAACCTATCTACGGATCTCTTAAACGCCCCCAAACTAGGCGCATTTACTACTGATGCTGGCAGGGCATTCCAATCCCTCACCACCCTCTGGGTAAAGAACCTACCCCTGACATCGGTTCTATAACTACCCCCCCTCAATTTAAAGCCATGCCCCCTCGTGCTGGATTTCTCCATCAGAGGAAAAAGGCTATCACTATCCACCCTATCTAAACCTCTAATCATCTTATATGTTTCAATAAGATCCCCTCTTAGCCGCCGCCTTTCCAGCGAAAACAATCCCAAATCCCTCAGCCTCTCCTCATAGGATCTCCCCTCCATACCAGGCAACATCCTGGTAAACCTCCTCTGCACCCTCTCCAAAGCCTCCACATCCTTCCTGTAATGTGGGGACCAGAACTGCACACAGTACTCCAAGTGCGGCCGCACCAGAGTTGTGTACAGTTGCAACATAACGCTACGACTCCTAAATTCAATCCCCCTACCAATAAACGCCAAGACACCATATGCCTTCTTAACAACCTTATCTACTTGATTCCCAACTTTCAGGGATCTATGCACACATACACCTAGATCATCTAAGCATCCAGTTGTGCAGTGTAGACTTGGGGACTAGAACCATGTGAGGTCCAGGAATGTTTCTATAATGTTTCATGTACCCAAGAGCAATAGTTTGCAAAGTCTTCCCGAGACCCTGTTAAACAAAGTAAAACAATTAATTCTCTGAGAATCAAAGTCTGTTTTTTATCAGTGTTGTCCTGAAGCATTTCTGAAATGTACTGGAAGAAACCATTCGGCCCATCAAGTTTGTTCTGCAATTTAATTAGATCATAGCTTATCGTAACTCCATGTATCTGCCTTGATTCCATTTACCTTCACACTAATCTAACAAAAACCTTCGTCTCAGTTTTGACATGTCCAGACTAACCATGCCTCAAGTTTTTTATGAAATAAAAAGCTAGGTTTTGGCAGGAAGTAGGAGAAAACAAACGTTCCAGGTTTCCGCTAATCTTTGAATGGTACACCCTCGAACATCCGGGAGAAGATACGTGTTCCCTATTTAGAAACATCGAAGATAGGAGCAGGAGGAGGCCATTTGGCCCTTCGAGCCTGCTCCACCATTCATTACGATCATGGTGGATCATCCAACTCAATAGCCTCATCCTGCTTCCCCCCCGACCCCAATAACCTTTGATCCCATTCACCCCAAGTGCTTTACCGAGCCGCCTCGTGAATACATATAATGAATGCTTCACCCCGTTTTGAACCGGGAGCCTTTCACGTTAGGCGAACGTGATAACCAGTACACTACAGAGACATTTATCTTATTAAATCCTTTAAACTAAACATCTCACATGCCTACACCAAACAATTGTTATGTCTACAGTCAATGTGTATTCACACCGTTTCATCTGCCAGGATACCATTAATGCCATTCTCAGATAAAGAAATCAGCCAATTCAGTCCACGGATCTGATAGTCGCGGAGTTTCCCTCCTTTTACATCTGTGGAAGAGACCCCAAACATTTAGAGCCTTCAACCATTGCAAGAGTCTGCACAGAATACAGCTCAAGGGGAAATGAAATCAGTGCCATAACCAAAAGGAAAAGTATTACTGTTTCAGGAACCATTGAACTGAAAGCACCATGATAGCTTGAGACAACAAAAATCAAGCAGCACAATCCATTTGGTATTAGGGTCTCAATGTTTGCATCAAGAATGTCAGCGTTCAGACGCAGGCTCCAAAACAAAGGTGGCGATTTTCACCACGACTACTACCATTCTATAGCAGCTAAATTGACCAATAAAACAAGACCAAAGTATATACAGAAACATAAACTGTTAAACAGAGCACCTAAACTTCACTAAGGCAAGTATGAGCAAGATTGGGAGGGCAGAGTGAAGGAATGATGGTGAGGAACCAGTTTACTGGGCTTTGACTGATTTGTAAGAAATCATTGCATGGACATTACTGGGATTTTGAATATGTTATGAGTATTTGGAGCATCGCGTGCCGTTCTGGTCATCACACTACTAGAAGGACGTGGAAGCTTTGGAGAGAGTGCAAAGAAGGTTCACCAGGATGTTGCCTGGTCTCAAGGGTGTTGGCTATGAGGAGAGGTTGAATAAACGAGGACTGTTTTCATTGGAAAGACAGAGGCTGAGGACAGACCTGATAGAGGTGGACACAATGATGAGAGGCATAGGCAGGGTGGATAGTCAGAAGCTTTTTTCCAAGGGTGGAAGTGTTAATTACAAGGGGGCGCAGGTTCAAGGTGAGAGGGATAAAATTTAAGGGAGATGTGTGGGGGAAGTTTCTCACAGAGTGGTGGGTGCCTGGAATGCACTACCAGGGGAGGTGGAGGAAGCAGGCAAATTAGTAACATTTAAGAGGCATCTCAACGGGTAAATGAATAGGGAGGGAATAGAGGGATACAGACCCAAATAAGGACAGAAGGGTTTTTCTTTATTTTAGTGAGGGCATCATGATTGGTACAGGCTGGGAGGGCTGGAGGGCCTGTCTTGTGCTGCACTTTTCTTTGTTCTTTGATTGGGGAAATGCCATTTGGGAGAACAGATCATTCAGCTCACCATTTCATAGGGTAAGGAACTGATTATACATGATTCTCAACACCAAAAGGACAGCATGTTACATGTACGCAATCTGTATGATAATCCAATTATTCCTCATGAAAACAGATGGTTCCTTTACATGTGGCGCACACTAACATGTTAAAATGGCTGCTAGGACCCCATGAAAAATAAGTTGCAGCAGTTTCAACTCAGTTCCTTGGGAGCACTGGTTGAGAGGGCAAAGCTGAACAAAGCAAAGAGCAAGGTGAAAGGCTGATATATGAAACACATGTCATACTGGCATGAGGGAGATCTTTCAGCTTTACCCTGCATTTTATTCATGCTGAATCTGACCTCAAAATACTCAATATCCACAATATCCAGTCAGAAAATATGATGTCAGATTACAAGTTAGGCTGGAGTGAGTCCGTGGTGTCTGTCAGCATTAGGAGATTGTTCCATTAAAAAGACCCCTTATGCCAATAAACACAGCCAATTAAACCAGGGGAACGGGAGGTGCTGTTTTTGGAGATTTAATTACAACAGTCTCAAATGTTCCCACAAGTCTAATTTTGACAAAATTGAACACTGCACATCGATGAATGGTGACTGAAAATGTGAAAGCAATTGGGAAAAGGTAGTGAAAACTGAGCTACATTAACTCATGTATGAAATAATGAATAAAATGGCTTTACGCACATGATGTGGATTCTTCAAACCTTGTGCAGACATTGGTTGTCTTGCTGTTTTCTGACAGTAGCTCTTCATCCTCTTCCTGTTCCGTACGACGATGCCGATAGCTAAGAATCAAAAGTGAATTGTTTTGTGCGAGGGGTTACTATTACTTTCCAAACCATTTTAAAAGAGCTGTTACTGCAGTCAATTTCAAATCCACAATCACTTCAGAATAAACAGCACCGTACAAATTATTTTGGAGATTGTGCATCACTTTTGTGGTGAAGATCAGTACATAGAATCCTAAAGTGCAGAAAGAGGCCATTTGGCCCATGGAGTCTGCAGCGGCCTCAATCCCACCCAGACCCTATCCCCATGATGCCATGCATTTGCCCTCGCTAGTTCCCCTGACACTAAGGGGCAATTTAGCATGGCCAATTCACCTAACCCTAATCTTTGGACTGTGGGATGAAACCAGAGCACCCGGAGGAAACCCACGCAGACACGGGGAGAATGTGCAAACTCTATACAGACAGTGACCCAAGCCGGGAATCGAACCTGGGTCCCTGGCGCTGTGGGGCAGCAGTGCTAACCACTGCCACACTGCCGCCCTAACTACTGTGCCACCATGCCCTCCGTACAGCATGTTATTGAACTAAGATTCAAAATTGCAATTCATGCAGGTGGCCATTGTTTTAATTTAAAGTTGATTCCAAACATAAACTTTGAAATCTACTGTTATGTAAATACTCTCCCAAGACCCTGGTAGATTACACAGTATATTAGTACTTTTTAATTTAATTAGGTAATTACACATGTATAATCTTTTGTGCCAATATTTGTCAACAGACTCTTCAATCATACATGTGACACATTTAATAACATCCGTGTTTTTAATGCAAGGTTGACAGGAATTCCACGCCTGTTATACGGATGCAGGATATTTGAACACTTGGTGGCTAAGATGCTGTTTCAACTTTAAAAAGGCAGAGAAAAGGTGTAGGCCATGCAACCTCAGACATCTGTTTATTCAATTAAATCATGCCTGCTGTTGCTTGATATCACTTGATAGTGCAGCCAACAAAGAAAAAAATCCATTCAGAAAATTTAACACCCACAGCCATTTGGGGCAGACCTTTCCACCAAGTGGAACGAAATAGCCCTCACTTTCAATCCTAACTAACCTCGTTCTAATATTAAGATGTGCCCCCTTGAACCAGATTTCCCTCAAAAGAAATTAGTCTCTGTATCTACCCTATCAAATCCCCTAATCATTTTAAACACCTCAATTTGGTCACTCTTTAATACACTAAGCTTAACGGAATGAATGCCAAATTTATGGAACATGTTATGTTCTCATAATCTGACACTAAGACCAGATAGCATTCCGGTGCCAGACCAATATTACTTTCCTGAGGTTCGTTGCCCAGAACCAAAGGCAGTTCTCCAGCTGAGGTTTGACCAAGGCTCTGTACAGCTTCCTCATTTTTTCATCCCAATCTATTTTGAGATAAATGCCATCTTCCTCTTAGCATATTCCATTATCTTTTGTAACAGCGCAGTAATATCGTGTTATTTGTATATATGGAAACTCAAATCTCTTTTGCTCCTCCACAACTAATCTCTCGTGTCGAAAACACTTAGATTTGCCTTTCTCAGTTCCAAAGTGGGTGGCCTCACACTTCTCCACACTGAACTACTTTTGCCACAGCTTTGCCCACTCACTGGGCTATCCTTTGCAACTCCATCATATGATCCCAATTTGTGGTTGCTCCTAAGCTAGTCTGCAAATATGGATGAAGCAGTAAAGAGTTCTATCCAAATCACTGAAAGCCGAGGCCCCGAAACCTCAAGGAGGAATAGAACATAGAACATAGAACATAGAACATTACAGCGCAGAACAGGCCCTTCGGCCCACGATGTTGCACCGACCAGTTAAAAAAAAACTGTGACCCTCCAACCTAAACCAATTTCTTTTCGTCCATGAACCTATCTACGGATCTCTTAAACGCCCCCAAACTAGGCGCATTTACTACTGATGCTGGCAGGGCATTCCAATCCCTCACCACCCTCTGGGTAAAGAACCTACCCCTGACATCGGTTCTATAACTACCCCCCCTCAATTTAAAGCCATGCCCCCTCGTGCTGGATTTCTCCATCAGAGGAAAAAGGCTATCACTATCCACCCTATCTAAACCTCTAATCATCTTATATGTTTCAATAAGATCCCCTCTTAGCCGCCGCCTTTCCAGCGAAAACAATCCCAAATCCCTCAGCCTCTCCTCATAGGATCTCCCCTCCATACCAGGCAACATCCTGGTAAACCTCCTCTGCACCCTCTCCAAAGCCTCCACATCCTTCCTGTAATGTGGGGACCAGAACTGCACACAGTACTCCAAGTGCGGCCGCACCAGAGTTGTGTACAGTTGCAACATAACGCTACGACTCCTAAATTCAATCCCCCTACCAATAAACGCCAAGACACCATATGCCTTCTTAACAACCTTATCTACTTGATTCCCAACTTTCAGGGATCTATGCACACATACACCTAGATCCCTCTGCTCCTCCACACTATTCAAAGTCCTCCCGTTAGCCCTATACTCAACACATCTGTTATTCCTACCAAAGTGAATTACCTCACACTTCTCCGCATTAAACTCCATCCGCCACCTCTCGGCCCAACTTTGCAACCTGTCTTAGTCTTCCTGCAAACTACGACACCCTTCCTCACTGTCTACCACACCACCGACTTTGGTGTCATCAGCAAATTTGCTAATCCACCCAACTATACCCTCATCCAGATCATTAATAAATATTACAAACAGCAGTGGCCCCAAAACAGATCCCTGAGGTACACCACTTGTAACCGCACTCCATGATGAATATTTACTATCAACCACCACCCTCTGTTTCCTATCCGCTAGCCAATTCCTGATCCAATTTCCTAGATCACCCCCAATCCCATACATCTGCATTTTCTGCAGAAGCCTACCATGGTGAACCTTATCAAACGCCTTACTAAAATCCATATATACCACGTCCACTGCCCTGCCCCCATCCACCTCCTTGGTCACTTTCTCAAAAAACTCAATAAGGTTAGTAAGGCACGACCTACCTGCCACAAAACCATGCTGACTATCACCTATCAATTCATTACTCTCCAAATAATGAAAGCTTTACTTCCACCATTCTACTTTGACCCCAACATTAACGCCTCTTTGGCCTTCAAACGCCAGGAACAATTTCCAAATTGAAATCTCTCAGAATTTGCATCATGAATCCAAAAACACATTGCCTGGAATATATCTTACTGTCCAACCGACAGAAGCGTCTGTTTCTCATCTTTCTTTCATCGAGGGGGCCCGGGTTTCATCTTTAAAGGAGACGTTGGAGCTTTCTGTGCAGCAGGTTGGATAAAGTGGGCAAAAAGCTCGGTCTGTTGCAGCAGATAATCAAATCTGTCGAACAAGCAAAATAAATGTTAATAAGAAAATAAAGCATTGAGAATTAACGTCACAAGAGTGTGCAAACACATCTCATTTAATCTACAGTCAATCTACAGTTCTCCTTGTGGGGGCTGCAGATTTGTTTTTATTGAGGCGTAACAGTCCGTGTCTTTGGAAAACAGCCTTTCACCTGGTATTACTTTGTAAATTGGGCAACTGAGTAACATTTGGGTGAGGTGGGGAAAGAAGAATAAAGACAACCCTCTCTGCTGTGGGGCTATTAAATCATTCCCACTGTAATTGAGATTTCACTTTGTGCTGGTAAATTCAAAAATGCTCTTCAAACACAACCTATATTTCTACATACAGGATAGTACACAAATGTGTATAGTACTATACGTGACAGCCTCAAATTTAGAACTGTTCATGCTTAGAAACATAGAAACATAGAAAAGCTACAGCACAAAACAGGCCCTTCGGCCCCCCAAGTTGTGCCGAACATATCCCTACCTTTTAGGCCGACCTATAACCCTCCACCCTATTAAGTCCCATGTACTCATCCAGCAGTCTCTTAAAAGACCCTATTGAGTTTGTCTCCACCACCACTGATGGCAGCCGATTCCAATGGCCCACCACCCTCTGTGTGA
Source organism: Mustelus asterias (assembly GCF_964213995.1). Taxonomy (NCBI): domain Eukaryota; kingdom Metazoa; phylum Chordata; class Chondrichthyes; order Carcharhiniformes; family Triakidae; genus Mustelus; species Mustelus asterias. The sequence continues at coordinate 187,359 of NW_027590730.1, forward strand.
AAAACTTCCCCCGAACATTTCCCCTGTACCTACCCCCGCAGCACGTTAAACCTGTGTCCTCTCGTGGCAACCATTTCCACCCTGTGAAAAATCCTCTGAGAGTCCTCCCGATCTATGCCTCACAACATCTTATATACCTCTATACGGTCTCCTCTCATCCGATGTCTGTCCAAGGAGAAAAGACGTACACCCGCTCCCCCGCACCCCCTCCCCCGCACCTTCTCCCCCGCACGCCCCCTCCCCCGCACCCCTTCCCCCACACGCCCCCTCCCCCGCATCCTCTCCCCCGCACGCCCCCTCCCCCGCACCCCCCTCCCCCGCACGCCCCTTCCCCCGCACGCCCCCTCCCCCGCACACCCCCTCCCCCGCACGCCCTCCCCGCATGCCCGCGACCCCGCACGCCCCCGACCCCGCGCGCCCCCTCCCCCGCGCACCCCCTCCCGCGCGCACCCCCTCCCCCGCACACACCCTCCCCCGCACCCCACCTCCCCCGCACACTCTCAACCCCGCAAACCCTCTCCCACGCACCCCACCTTCCCCACACCCCCCTCCTCCGCACGCCCCCTCTCCCTCACACCCCTCCCCCGCACACTCCCTCCCCGCACACCCCTCCCCGCACACCCTCCCCCGGGGCCCCCCTGCCCGGCACCCCCCCTCCCCCGCACCTCCCTCCCCCACATCGACCTCCCCCGCGCGCCCCCTCCCCCGCACGCCCCCTCCCCCGCACGCCCCTCCCCCGCGCGCCCCCTCCCACGCACGCAACTTCCCCCGGGCCCCATCCACCGCGCTCCCCTCCACCGCACCCCCCTCCCCCGCGCGCCCCACCCCCGCGCGCCCCCTCCCCCGCACGCCCCCTCCCCCGTGTGCCCCCTCCCCAGCGCGCCCCCCCCTCACGCCCCCTCCCCCGCGCGCTCCTCCCCGCGCACCCCCTCCCCCGCGCGCCCCCTCCCCAGCGCGCCCCTTCCCCCGCACGCCCCCTCCCCAGCGCGCCCCCTCCCCTGCACGCCCCTCCCCCGCACGCCCCTCCCCCGCGCGCCCCCTCCCCCGCGCGCCCCCTCCCCCGCACGCACCATCCCACGCGCGCCCCCTCCCCCGCACGCCCCTCCCCCACACAGCCCCTCCCCCTCACATCCCCTCCCCCACACCCCCCCTCCCCCGCACGCCCCCTGTCCCCGCACGCCCCCTCCCCTGCGTGCACCCTCCCCCGCGCCTCCCCTCCCCCGCACACCCCCTCCCCCGCGCGCCCCCTCCCCAGCACACCCCTCCCCCGCTAAGCCCCTCCCCCACACCCCCCTCCCCCGCACCCCCCCTGTCCTGCACACCCTCCCCCGCGCGCCCCTTCCCGCGCGCAGGCCCTCCCCCGCACCCCCCCTCCCCCGCGCTTCCCCTCCCCCGCGCCTCCCCTCCCCCGCGCATCCTCCCCCGCACCCCACCTCCCCCGCAACCCCCTCCCCCGCACCCCCCTCCCCGCGCCCCGTCTCCCCCGCACCCCCCTCACCCGCACCCCCCTCCCCCGCAACCCCCTCCCCCGCGCGCCCCGTCCCCCGCCCCCCCTCCCCCGCACCCCCTCCCCCGCACACCCTCCCCCGCACGCCCCCTCCCCCGCAACCCCCCTCCCCCGCACGCTCCCTCCCCCGCAACACCCCTCCCCCGCGCGCCCCCTCCCCCGCACGCCCCCTCCCCCGCGCACCCCCTCCCCCGCACGCCCCCTCCCCCGCGCACCCCCTCCCCCTCACACTCCCTCCCCTGCGCCCCCTCCCACGCACACCCCCTCCCCCTCACGCTCCCTCCCCCGCGCCCCCTCCCCCGCGCCCCCTCCCCCTCACACTCCCTCCCCCGCGCCCCCTCCCCCGCGCCCCCTCCCCCGCACGCCCCCTCCCCCGCCCGCCCCCTCCCCCGCACGCCCCCCTCCCCCGCACCCCCTCCCCCGCACACCCCATCACCCACACACCCTCCCCCACACCCCCTCCCCCGCACAGCCCCTCACCCACACAGCCCCTCCCCCGCACCCCCTCCCCCGCACACCTTCCCCCACACATTTCCCCTCCCCCGCACGCCCTCCCCCACACACCCCACCCCCCCGCACGCCCTCCCCCACACGCGCCCTCACCCACACACCCCCTCCCCCGCACCCCCTCCCCCGCACACCACCTCACCCACACACCCCCTCACCCACACACCCCCTCCCCCTCACCCCCTCCCCCGCACACCTTCCCCCACACACCCCCTCCCCCGCACGCCCTCCCCCACACGCCCCCTCCCCCGCGCGCCCCTTTCCGCACGCACCCCCTCCCCCGCACCCCCCCTCCCCCGCAAACACCCTCCCCCGCGCGCACCCCCTCCACCGCAAACACCCTCCCCCGTAAACCCCCTCCCCGTAAACCCCCTCCTCCGCAGCCCCCTCCCCCGCACCCCCCTCCCCGCAACACCCCTCCCCCGCGCGCCCCCTCCCCGCCCCCCTCCCCCGCACCCCCTCTCCCCCTCCCCCGCATCCCCCTCCCCCGCATCCCCCTCCCCCGCACCGTTCTCCCCCACACACCCCCTCCCCGCACATCCCCTCCCCCGCACACCCCCTCCTCCCCCGCACACCCCTCTCCCCCGCACACCCCCTCTCCCCGCACACCCCCTCTCCCCCGCACACCCCTCTCCCCCGCACACCCCCTCTCCCCCGCACACCCCCTCTCTCCGCCACGCACCCTCTCCCCCGCACGCACCCTCTCCCCCGCACGCACCCTCTCCCCCCGCACGCACCCTCTCCCCCGCACGCACCCTCTCCCCCGCACACACCCTCCCCCGCACCCCACCTCCCCCGCACACTCTCAACCCCGCAAACCCTCTCCCACGCACCCCACCTTCCCCACACCCCCTCCCTCCGCACGCCCCCTCTCCCTCACACCCCTCCCCCGCACACTCCCTCCCCGCACACCCCTCCCCGCACACCCTCCCCCGGGGCCCCCCCTGCCCGGCACCCCCCCTCCCCCGCACCTCCCTCCCCCACATCGACCTCCCCCGCGCGCCCCCTCCCCCGCACGCCCCCTCCCCCGCACGCCCCTCCCCCGCGCGCCCCCTCCCACGCACGCAACCTCCCCCGGGCCCCATCCACCGCGCTCCCCTCCACCGCACCCTCCCTCCCCCCGCGCGCCCCACCCCCGCGCGCCCCCTCCCCCGCACGCCCCCTCCCCCGTGCGCCCCCTCCCCAGCGCGCCCCCCCCTCACGCCCCCTCCCCCGCGCGCTCCTCCCCGCGCACCCCCTCCCCCCCGCGCCCCCCTCCCCAGCGCGCCCCTTCCCCCGCACGCCCCCTCCCAGCGCGCCCCCTCCCCAGCGCGCCCCCTCCCCAGCGCGCCCCCTCCCCAGCGCGCCCCCTCCCCTGCACGCCCCCTCCCCCGCGCGCCCCTCCCCCGCGCGCCCCCTCCCCCGCGCGCCCCCTCCCCCGCGCGCCCCCTCCCCCGCACGCACCATCCCACGCGCGCCCCCTCCCCCGCACGCCCCCTCCCCCTCACATCCCCTCCCCCACACCCCCCCTCCCCAGCGCGCCCCCTCCCCTGCGTGCACCCTCCCCCGCGCCTCCCCTCCCCCGCACACCCCCTCCCCCGCGCGCCCCCTCCCCAGCACGCCCCTCCCCCGCGCGCCCCAACCTTCGCACGCCCCCTCCCCCGCTAAGCCCCTCCCCCACACCCCCCTCCCCCGCACCCCCCCTGTCCTGCACACCCTCCCCCGCGCGCCCCTTCCCGCGCGCACGCCCTCCCCCGCACCCCCCCTCCCCCGCGCTTCCCCTCCCCCGCGCCTCCCCTCCCCCGCGCATCCTCCCCCGCACCCCACCTCCCCCGCAACCCCCTCCCCCGCACCACCCTCCCCGCGCCCCGTCTCCCCCGCACCCCCCTCCCCCCGCACCCCCCTCCCCCGCAACCCCCTCCCCGCGCGCCCCCTCCCCCGCACCCCCCTCCCCCGCACACCCCCTCCCCCGCGCGCCCCGTCCCCGCCCCCCCTCCCCCGCACCCCCTCCCCGCACACCCTCCCCCGCACGCCCCCTCCCCCGCAACCCCCCTCCCCCGCACGCCCCCTCCCCCGCACACCCCTCCCCCGCGCGCCCCCTCCCCCGCACGCCCCCTCCCCCGCGCACCCCCTCCCCCGCACGCCCCCTCCCCGCGCACCCCCTCCCCCTCACACTCCCTCCCCTGCGCCCCCTCCCACGCACACCCCCTCCCCCTCACACTCCCTCCCCCGCGCCCCCTCCCCCGCGCCCCCTCCCCCTCACACTCCCTCCCACGCGCCCCCTCCCCCGCGCGCCCCCTCCCCCGCCCGCCCCCCTCCCCCGCACGCCCCCCTCCCCCGCACCCCCTCCCCCGCACACCCCATCACCCACACACCCTCCCCACACCCCCTCCCCCGCACAGCCTCTCACCCACACAGCCCCTCCCCCGCACCCCTCCCCCGCACACCTTCCCCCACACATTTCCCCTCCCCCGCACGCCCTCCCCCACACACCCCACCCCCCGCACGCCCTCCCCCACACGCGCCCTCACCCACACACCCCCTCCCCCGCACCCCCTCCCCCGCACACCCCCTCACCCACACACCCCCTCACCCACACACCCCCTCCCCCTCACCCCCTCCCCCGCACACCTTCCCCCACACACCCCC